>NW_024582699.1:618047-670754 GCF_018398535.1 Haplochromis burtoni | reverse complement strand
TGAACAGAAGTGCCAAGAGTCAAACTGCACTAAGCTCATCAGCGCTTTTTTTGGAAGGTTTCCATAATTAGCTGAGAGCTTGTTTGGGAAATCAAACACTTGTAGTTTCTCGCTGATGACGACAATTGAGATCAGTACATAAAGCAGAAGGAATTAGAGCGCAGATGTCGACCAGGGAGAGGGGTTCGACTCAGCGATTCGATTCCACTCGGACTTTTTGCAGGATTCTTTTGTGCACGTTTTTTTTTTTTTAGTGTTTGAGGATGATTACGTTAAAGATGATTAAGGTTAGCCATGGGTTTAGTGTACTAAAAAGGTCAGGAGTAGGACCTAAGAGACTACAAGCCAATGAGATGAGTGATTAGATTTAGATTTGTTTATACATGCTGCCTGACAGCCAGCGCTCAGAGCCGGTTTTTCCCATAAATTCTCCATCTTCCACAGGCAATCAGGACAACACAGAAAAACAACAAAGGGAGAGGGGGGGTGGGGGCAACCTTTCATGCAACAGGTCATTCTTTTGGATGTGCCGCATTTTCTCACAGCATATCTTTTAAATAGTTATGCAGAAATGTGACTGAAAGCTGCGTAAGAGTCCAGCCTGTTTCATGTGCGTTAAAGTAACAAAAGTTGATTGTGTTCATGAACACAATCAACTTTTTGGGATTTCCTTACCTGGATGGATTGCGCATGCATCGAGACATTTTAGCTCACTACCTGATGTTTAACTCACTTATTAACCTTAAACTTAATATTCAAAACTTAAAATTAAGAATCTTAGCAAAAGTAAAAAAGCAACTTTAAAATTTTACTTTCAAGTCCATTAATTATTTAATGAAGTATTTACCTGGGAGGTATGTGGGTGATTACTGCACATTGTTTGGTAATTATCAAACAAATGAAAAAAATAATAATTTTACTCAAAGAGTGTTACTTTCCAAAGCGAACAAAACTACTCCAATAAAATATTTTGTCTTACCTGTGACATTATGAGCTGTTTGTATTTAGTTGTACAGTCACATTTGTCTAGGTTTCATTGGAGGTACACTCACTAGATACTGTGTTTAGGTACACCTGGGTAGTATCAGGTTGGACCCCCCTCTTGCTTTCAGAAGTGCCTTAAATCTTGAGGTATCAGGTCTATTGGTGCTCTACTGGACTGAGATCTGGAGGCCGTTTGAGTGCAGTGAACTCATCGTCATGGTCTGAGCTTTGTGACACGCCACATTAATCTGCTGGAAGCAGCCATCATTGAAAGTGAGGCAATGTTTTGGTGGGAACATGAGAATTGCAGCATCAGTTTCCTGTTCTTAGCTGACAGGAGTGGTTATGGAGTGAGAGGTTTGACGTGCTGAGCATTCAGAGATGCTCTTCTGCATACTTAGGCAGCAGCAAGTGGCTGTTTGTTTACCAGCTCGAAACACTGTAGCCATTCTCCTGTGATCTCTGACATCAACGAGACATTTTCACAGAACAGCCGCTCATGAGATATTTTCTCTCAGAGACCATCTGGCTCTTAGGTCACCTTCCTCCATTCTGAAGCTTGGCTTGAACTTCAGCAAGTCACCTTAACTGTGTCTACATGCCTAAATGTACCGAGCTGCTGCAATCTGGCATCTGGCATCAATTCAGCTGTTAATTAGATATTTGTATTAATGAGCAGCTGAACAGGTGTATCTAGCAAAGTGGCCAGTGAGTGTATATTCATGGGTACAGTGTTAAAACCTTAGACGCAGTTAGCACACCACACACAAACAGCCTCACACTCACAGACATTAGTCCCAAAAGCTTTTTGGTTTTTGTCCTAAACTTTCTGTTTAGCTTTGCTGAAGGTGCCAAACCTGATTTCATTAGGTTTACACTGCCGGCCTTTGTCAGCACACGAATCTTCAGCCCCGACAAATACAGAGACACGTGTTAGCCAGGCTGTTTGGCTGCTAGCCAAACTGACAGTTGTTCAAATGACGACGGGGCTGAGAGTCCATTCATTTTCACTACTGTTGGTTCAGGAAGCAAAGCACCCACAAGACAAAGGACTTGGAGTTTTTCTACATTTAAACAAAATATAAATGAATCACTTGTGAAAATGAAGCCAAAACACTTCCTGAATAAACAGCTTTTAATGTGGGATGAACCCCTAACAAGGAATTCAAAATCAGGCATTGGGTGCAAAGAGCTCGCAAACAAAATTAGGAAACCAGAAATCAATGCCATGTTGACCAAATACTGTAATTGCTCTTTGACTGAGCCTATGAAATGGAGACAGCGGATAGATCAGATGATCACTGATATGTTTGGATGCTTTTCATATCAGGCAGAAAACTCTATTGATGGCCTCCATTAGCCATCAATGGAGTCGAACAAAATAGAACAAGTTAGGACGGTCGGGAATGGTCACATGGCATCTAGATGAACCCTTAATGTCAGCACACAGTCTGCACTGCTTGATCAAAACGGTTTGGAGAGAAGACGCATTACCCTTTCAGTAAAGAATGTCCTTTGCTGCTTGTAAAATATATGAAAGTGCTATAAAAACTCCCGAGTTCTTTGCATGCACAATCACAAAGGAGTGTCGGTGAAAATGGAGTCTCAGTGTGGAAGTGGAAAAGGTGACAGTGGGTTATTCACATTATAAGGAATTGCCTGAGTTGTTAATCAAGGGAAGAGGCATTAAAAGGGAAACATGGAGGACAGACACAAGACACTTACTAAACATTTGATTTTAAACATACTGCCCAAAATCATTCAAACAAAACTAACTTGAAGTGTTAAACTACTGATAACTACATGAGCACAAGTCATGGACTAACAACAGTGCAAACATCAAATATGGTAGAAAACACACGAAGAACTGCTGATTAGATGCGCTTAGTTTCTTACACTTTTGTTTCGTAGTCCTTCCAGGCTTTGTCGAAGGGCTTTTTCAGATCCTGCGAAAAAACAAAAGGAAGTATTAATTAATATAATAATTATTTTTAAAAAGTGACCAAAACCAGCAACAAGCTCTTTGAAAGACAGCGAGACGATCGAGGGTTGAGTAGAACATAGACGAGAAATAAACTGGGACGACATTTTCTTAAGTGGAGCACATGGTAACATTCAAAGCTGCAGGTGCTGAATGAACGGGGTAGTTTGGCTCTTACAGTCTATTAATTGTTTGGATCATTTATCAGAACAAAGCCTTTAATGCATCTCCATAAAAAAACAACAACAGACAAACAAAAAAACATTACTCTGTGGTTTTCCTGTGATTGGTGCTACTTTTGGGATCCTCACATACATTTAATTAAGAAAGCTGAGACCCATTGGGAAGTTACTTTCGGGCGTCACGAAGGAGAAGCCAAAAAGTTACAAGAAAGACTGAAAACAGGAGGAAACAGCTTGTGTTTATCCAAAAATAATAAAAGGCCTCTGAAGCTCATTAATATACTCGTGACAGCTGTTTAGTTTAATGAGTCCAAGTTGCTGCACTTTTGTGGGAAGTTGTCTACATCTTGGCCGGCCTCAGAGACTTAGTCAGAGGCGCTAGCAGGTAAATATATATATATATATTATTTTTTACCTCTCAGAAAGAGAGACTAGCAGCTTCTACCCATTTCTTGTATTTATGTAAAGCTTCTCAAGGTGCAAAGATTTTATTCACATATGACTTCCAAACACGGTTAATAAATACTCTTAGGTCCTCAACAATGAAAGTAACTGATAGTCCCTACATGTACACAATGAACGCAGACAAGCGCATCAAGCAGAAAACTCTGGATGCAGAATGACACAGCCTTCACCACGTCAATAGCAAAACATTGCAAAAAAATATAGCTAATCTATACAGCCGGCATTTGTCTCAACAGTGAGCAGGAGCACAAGGTGACTGTTTCTGGCATTCATAACGCAAATTCTCTGGTAACGATTTCTTGCCGTCGTGTGCTGCTTGAGCAAAACTCTTGATTAAAGCACCTCTTTGGTCCTCCAGTGCTGATTAAACAGTGATTAGGACGCACAAAGCAGACATTAATGGGTACAGCTGCCCATTTTATTCCCTAAAAAACAACCAATACACCAAAATCAACTGTTGTGTTGTTATGAGGAGTGGAGGGGGGTCAGGAGGCCAGGAAAATCTGCTGTACAGCAGAGAAAGAGAAAAAAACTAAAGGATTTAGCTGCAATTAAGCTGCTTTAATTCTTGTAATTAAAACATTACAGTGAGCTCACCACAGAAAGCCAAACCAAATCATGCAGCACTTTTCTCCACCTTGCTATGAATTTCTGTTGCCTTAGGTTTTGCTTACGGCTTCAGTGCCACTGTTAGATCTCCAGAGTGAGCTGATCCCCACCGCTGACCTCCACTTCAACAGCAGAGGAGTGACAGCCTCGACCTGTCGGCCCACAGGATCACAACATGGTTCACTGGGCCAATTCAAGGGGCAGGGAGCCATTCACTCATCCAGCTCAACGGCAGAAACCGCCAGAGAAAAGAGAGTATAAAAGGCTATAAAAATCCAACGTAAAAGAACAGGACTGCGGGGAAAATTGTCAAAGGGTAGAAGGAAGCCACTAAAAGAATGAACTGCAGGTCAAGAGAGCAAGTGAGGAAAAAAAGAGAAAAAAAAAAAAGAGGGTAAGCGGAAGGAAATGTCAGAGCCGGAGAGAGGAGGAAAAATGGTAACAATGGCTAAAAATACCAGACAGAGGCATCACTGGGCAGGGAAGGGCAGAGCAGAATAGGACAAGGCACAGGGGCAAAACACTCCCTCAGAGATATGCAGGCTTTTAGCACTCTGTATCCTGTCTGGCTGAATCTAAAGATGGAGAAGGCGACCTTTTACTACCCAGGACCATACAAGGAGCATACATGTGAAGGGTTAGCAGCTCCTGGAATACGTGCCTCACACCTTTTCCTACAGATATACTAAATGTGCAACCTAAAGTAGATCGGAGTCCTTTTCAAGGGCTCTTGATGAGAGGTAAGGGTGCCACTTGGGGAGTGTGGGGTCTATGTACACCCTGGCAGAATCACTACATGCTGCAGCTGTCAAAAACATGTGAAAAAAAAACAGTACTGTGGATTACTCTTGCTTGTGTTTGGGATCTTTGTGTGTTAGCTTATCGCCTGCTGCAAAGAAGACAGAGGGCACAAAAGACAAAGAACTACGTAGCATTTGCATTGGCTGGCAGCCCATAATCCTTCTATCGTCACAGCCAAAGATGGACAAAATAAAAGCATGTTTTGGGGGGGCCTATCAGGAAGAGAAACAAATGAAATGTTACTGTCATCATTTAACAGACTGGCTAAAGAATATTTAGAGAGAAAGGAAGAAAGTGTGAGCAGCAAAAAGACCCCTGAATGTCACAGCGGGATCTTAGATATGATCAGGCAAGAGTGGAGAAACAGAAGAAGGGATGTAATAAGATGAAACTCGAATGTATCAATGATGTGGAGGCTCTTAACTTTAAAACTTTGTAGAACTGTCTACTGACCTACTTTTTCCTTTTAATTTTTTTTTTTACAGAGAGGTTCAAAGAGGCAGGAAAGTAGGGAGAAAGCAGCGGGATGACTTGCAAAAAAATAAATAAAAATGCTTTGAGTTGAATTGATGCGAGGCCACCAGAATAATGACTAAGCCTGTGTTACATGTGACGTGGTGCTACGAAAGGGTTACTACAGCGGAGGTCCACTGGCACGTTAACCTACTTCCTTGTGCTGTTTTTAAATGTCTGCCAATGTCATTTTTAAAAGCACTAATGCTGCAGAGTATTTGGTTTGCAAACTAATGAGATCAGCAAACACAGATCAGCTCTCATCTAAAAAACCTCCAACAGCTAGCATGCGTGGGCGGTTTCGGGTGTTCACGATCCACTGAAACACAATAGGGGGGGGACACACAGCTGGACTAATATCCCTCAATCTAAATGCATTAGTCCACACTAGCTTCCCCCCGCCAATGCTCCAAACACACACACTAGGTTCTGCACCCCTTAGTCACTGGGGTTGAATACTGATAAGTTGATATGATTCACGGTGTGTTAGAGACCTCTCCATAAGCATGCGATGAGCGAGTAGACGGCAGGTATGATGTCATGCAGGCATCCACTCTCACAATTCAGTATTAGCAGAACAGACTGGTGAAATCAACACTTTCTAATTTCTCCTGAGTGGGAGTGTGTCTATCTCCAGCAATAACACTACTGGGCTTTCCACTGACCCTCACAGCGGCGTTCTTGTTGGTACTACAGTGAAAGGGCTTAATTTCATTACTGTGCAAAACTTCTTTAGCCACCACTAATTTCTTCATAGCAGCCAGACTTTCTTCTACTCATGTCATTTTTTTTCAAAGTGGTGTTGATCAATAGTTCTTCATGTTTTTTGAAACCTTTCAAGGTTTTTCTTTGGATGTTGGCCGATTTTTCATTCAGTCCAGTCCTTGTACCTGACCATTTTCTATAAGAAGGGAAACAGGGAAATAATGCTGAGGTATACCAAAACTTCCACGACCATCTGTAAAACACTGTCGTGGTTTGAGGTGCATTTTAGCCACTGGTGCTGGGAATCTTGTGAAAATTGATGGAATTATGAACACAGAAAATTGCCATCAGTTTTTAATCCAGCATGGAGTACCATCTGGAAAGCCTCTCACTGGCAGCACGAACACATTCATTTTTCAGCATCACAATGATCCCAGTAAAGACATAATGAGTGGAAAAAAAACACACACAGTGCAACACCATCAGACATGGATCGCCTCCCCAGAGAGCACAACATTATTAAGCAGTGTTGGATTATCTTGACAAAAAACAGAGCAAAAATGTCACTCAAGAATCTTGGAGAACTATTCCTGAAGACTACATAAAGAAATGACAAAAAGCCTGAGAGACTTCAGGCTGTGTTGAAGAATAAAGATGGTCATAACAAATGCATTTCACATTTTCCTAGCAAAATACGAAGAGAAGAAGGGTGTTGCATTGCCTTAAAATTGACTTTTACACATGAAATCTTGATTCTCCTTTGTGATAAGATGGTCGGGGTTTTTAATCAAGTAACAGCAGTGACAGGTTGTTAAGTGTTAGCCCTCTAATCCCAGAGCCATTAGCTGCTGCCTCTTGCAGAGTGAGTTCATTGCACTCATTGCTGAAGACAGCACTGGCAGAATATTAACAGGGTTTATGTGAGCACCGGTCACCAGAAAGCCATTAAATCCTGAATTAAATCAAATGTAAAGGCTGGTAACTACTGAAGCTGCCACACCGCAGCGTTGAACGTGGAGAATTTTAAGAGACCAAACTGCATTTTTGATCTGCACTGAACAGCAAGAGGGAAGTCCATTTCAAAATACGCAGCATACTTCTCATTTGTTGAGGTGTTACTGTTAGTTGCCCTCTTTTGTGTGTAAATTTTTGAGAAATGATCTGATCAAGATATACATTTAGCCTTAAATGCTGAGTAAAGAGTTACTGGCAGAAGTTAGGGTTAATCCTACCTATTAAAAAAAAGGGGGGGGGGGACTTATAGGTAAGACGGGCTTAAGGTGCTAAAACGGTAGGTGAGCTCAGATGTCTTATTCAGGACTGGTATAACATAAACAAGCATTATTTTGAACCCTAAATCATGCAAAGCCATTCTATTAAAGTCAAAGAACAAAATAGGGAAATCAGCACAAGTTCCTTTTATTACCTCAAGCACGGTCTGCTTTCGAAGCTACATTAATATAAGTGAACTCAGGTTTCCGTCATCAACATTTATTCGAGGAGAGTTTGATTTGCTTGTAAAATTGTTGCATATTTGTTCCAAAAACACCACAACTCGTTTAAAATGAGCGTACAAATGTGTAAATCTTGTTCCTGCTTGTGACTGGTGAAGTACATAATTCCCATCCGCATTGCAATGCATTCCTCCTCGTAAGCTCCTTTGATCTTTTAAATACATTACTCTTTAATGACATCCACATTAGCCAATTAATATATTATACTTCAGTTGTTCCTCTCCCTGTAGTGTAAACAGCCTGTCGTGCATGTCTGGACTTCTTCCTACTCCCCCACCCGCTCTCCTAACAGGTACTTCCCGTGGTAGTGGTGGAATAATGAATAATGAATGGCAATAAGGAAGAGACGAGGGAAAGCCTCTGGGCTGTGTAGGTGAGCAACAGGTAAACATTACTGTACATCTCTGTGACCTTTTCTCTCTCTTTGTGTAGAAGCCTAACTTCCAGGTTTAGTGACTACATCACTGGTGACATTTATATAAGTGTGTGTAAATGTGAGTGTGCCCTGAAGTATAAAATAACCAGCAGCTCATTAGTCCTTCGCCACTGGGGTAATGAGAATCATCTGTGGGCTAATGAGCAATAAGTGGGCAAGCATTGCGGAGACAACTGGCGCCCACAAGCCGGTTGGCGGTGCGGGCGGGGTGCGCGGTGGTGGGGGGGGGAGTGTCGAGAGAGAAAGGCGGAGATATCAGCAGAGTTAAAACAGAGACGAGAGGACAAAGGCAGGAAATCACAGAACAGAAAAGGAGATTGAAGCCAAAACGACAACACTTGAGGAAAGAACGCAAAAAAAAAAAAAAAAAAACGGGGGGGGGGCAGTTCAGGGGCCAGACAGCACAAAGTGGCCAGGGGTCATTGGGACAACTGGCTTCTCCATGGCAACCACCCTCATTAGAGCCGACTTAACTACATCATACCTCAGTGGAAACCAAATCTAATCATGTGCCTAGAGAGTGAAAGGTCACAGACCACTGTGGACAGTCTGATTGCATTACAGATTGGCAGAGACTGTTGATGAGTGTCTGTCTGGGTTTAGTCTGATTGGTGGACACACATGACCGTCTAGCAGACTGCATTAATACACAAGGCACAGGCCTGTCTATTAAACCTCAACACACTTTATTTCAGACCAAAGCATGTTTGCAGGCATTAAACATTTCCTTGCTGCGAGTCTTTGTGTCACCCCTCCCTCGCTTACTGCAGTCTCCAAACGTAGCACTAAAAACCTGCGAAAATACTGAGCTACGGTCTTTTATTCCCACCTTAATTTACCGCTTTTGTTTTGGTGGCATTTCACGGTTGTTTAGCTCTTCCCCCGATAAAGACGACATTGTTTTGACACCTCGTAAAATATCAATAAAGACTCCGTTTAAGGACTATTAAAATAGTTTCCAGGTTTTTCAGAGCATAGCTGCACAGGCAGAGACCACCCCAGCTAACTTCTGATGCACACACAGTTAATTTCCTCTATAAGAAGGCTTGAAATGTCACAGAAAGCACTAAGTTCAGAGAAGAGCTTCAGGGTTTGCTCCTAGTAGGCTTTCAAGAAGAAGAGTTCAAAAAAATATGACTTTACAGGAGAACATATTTATTATTCTATACCTGAAAGGACTGCAAAATTAAACAAACCGCCCATGATGGGCAGAAAACTGTTTTGCTTCTCCAAGCTAAACAAGAAACACAGTTATAGATTGAACCAGCCAAGCAAATGAATATCGTTTTAGATCTCACAACAGAAAAAGTGAGAGAAGCACTGCAGTAGATCCTGCAAACACATGCACAGTAACACGTTCTCAAACATTCATATGCTCCGCATTTCTATTCACGGCCTCTAAAAAGTAGCTTTGCATAATTCATGGTTCAAAATAATCTTTATTTATTTTCTGGGCCTTGTTCATCCTCGATCTGGAAAAAGTCAATACATTATTAGCTAGCGGCCTTCTCCCTTTAAGTCAAGTATCTGATTGGCCTCCCCTTGCAAACAAAGCATATAAATAGCATGTTTGTAAGCAGCTGTGCTCCTGAGAGAACCTTATTAAGAATATCTGCTCTCACTGGTGTTGTTATTTGCACGCTTGCTGACCTTATGGCCATTTTAATATGAACCTGCACCATTGTAGCAGCAATTAAAGACATTAATAAATAATCACTCAAGCTGAGAGATTGTGGACTCCATCCCTCATAGTTTTGCATAACTGCACAAAAACATTAACATTAATATTCATTCAGAGGCTGATTTTTTATTCTGCAGTTTGATGAATCAGCTCTGCTGCAGACAGGTATATTCCAGGAACTGCTTCATCCACCATCTCTCTCTCTGTGTTGCCAGCTCCACTTTTACTTTTTTGGGAACAGGAACGTGGTCTGAGATCAAAGCAGCGTGTTATTAACCTTGATAGCTAGACTGCAGCACCTAAAGGAGGGTAATAATTGTCCAGCAGCTTTGAACCACTCAGAAGGTCTCTCTGTACGTCTAGTGAGCCGTTTTCACTCTGCGATCTGGTTTCTTTGACGGATTAAACAACTGCAAGATGAATATGTTCATCAGCTGACATTTACATTGAAATTAGTGCAAGAACAACCCTTAGTGTCAGTCCACTATCGCAGAATAAGAGGTACTTCAGGGCATCATCCAAGAATAATGGCTTTAATATTTCCTCCTGTATAAAACACAGCACATGGAGTGTAACACAAAGACTTGCTGTTTAGTTGCCTTACCCCTTTGACACCCTTCAGGTCTCCTTTCAGCAGGCTGTCCAGAGGGAAGGTGATGATGTTGTTCATGTTTTGGAACTGGAGGAAGTTGAAGAGAGACACAAATAAGAGTCGAAAGGTTACGTCAGAGATTTTAAGACAGCAGGAGACTGAAAGTCACTGAGACGTAATCCTTTCAGCAGTGTCCTGTGTGCTGCGTCTCCTTGCAGTGGACATACAAAATCCAGAGTTTCAGCTCTTCATCTTAAGTAAATAATAGCGTTGAAAGGCTAATGCTGCGCAAATAAAGAAGCAACTAGCAGACAAATTGTAACACAGAACACGTCACACAGGTTCAGTGGAAACAGTCACTAAACACTAAAAATAAATATGTGTAAACATCTACTGCGACAGCATGTATACACAACTGGTCATGTTTTACAATAAAAGCAGTGGTATGGATGGTTTCTCAGTCAAGGAAGGTTGGAAATCAGCTGAATCAGGTCATTCGTTTTGTTATTCTTTAAGCCTGCATGCAGTATGTAGCATCTTAATGAAGATAAGGTCTCAGTCACACAGGCTTAGTTACGTGTTGGTGACCATTTGGCAGCAAAAAACTACTTGTGATAGCTTTAGTTGCTAGCAGGTTGCTGCAGTCGTCAGTAGTTTGCACAGAAGTCTCCAGATACTTGCAAACTACTTGCCAAACAGCAGTGAAACTGTGAAAAATGTCACGCAAACAGGAAGCAAATACTGTTCTCCTTCAAAATAAAAGTTGAAAATGTTCTGGTTGCAGCAGTGAGATAAATCTTTTACTTTGAAGGAGAATGCTCTCGATTTCTGGTTGGTGTTCCATTTTTTTCAAGTTTCACTGCTTCTCGGAGAGTAAACGGTGAGTGTTTGCAGAAAAGTCCTTGTACATGCAAACTATAGGCGATCACTACAGTCTGCTAGCAACCAAAGCAATCACAGGGAGGTTTTTATTGCAGCACGCTCTTTGGGACTGATTATACTTGCTAACCAGTCCAGGAATGCAGATTTTTTTCCTGGAAACCATGCTTGAGAGTCACTGACTTAGCTCTAGATTTGTGTGCTTGAGACCTGAATTGATCATTTGTTCAACTGTAGGAGATCCTCTCTAACACTGTCAGATCTTACTATACAAAGTGACTGTTATTGTGAATCGGTGGCATCTAAACAAAAGTGAATTGAACGAAATGCTATTAAGATTTTAGTCTGAAACGGATTCAGGAATCGTTAAGCTTGTGAGAAAACATCGAGTGAAGGTGCAAAAGGGTTAATTACACATAGCTCAGTGTCTTGGGTATAAAAATTCCACCACCCTTGGTATTATTTTCATTTTTAAATCACATTTCAAACTTGTTAAAGACACAAATTCTGCCTTTAACTCGGCTGTTTCCAAGCTGCTATAAAGGCCAGCCCCTACATGCAATCTAGGAACCCAGTGCTTTCTTAAGCTATTGGAGATTACATCTTCACATCCAGGTCAGGCAGAAGCTCATATTTCTTTAATATAAGACGCTGAGATCACACCAACACAAAATCTAAAGCTCCTGTTCTCGGTATGAGCTGATAAAGTGTGCGAGGGGAGTGACAGACCTCACAAGATGGAGTCAAATTTTTTTAATAAAGCGTTGGCTTTCACACAAGACCTGGGCTTAACAGATCAGGCAGCATTAGACCCAGGAGATATTTGGTGTTGCACTGGCTCTTCGGATGTCTTGATGGAAAAACTAGGGCTATGTCCTCAGGGTTTTAAGTTCAAGCTGGACTTTGTGTGTGATCAGTGTGTGTTAGAGAACACACACACGGTGGAATAAACACAATTAAGGACAGCATGAAAATTTGTCTTTGTCCCAGAGGACTTTACCCACCCACACATACAGCCACACAGTGTGAACTCACAAGGTTTTTGAAAAGCGCTGTGAGCTCCTTGGTGAAGACGGAGAACTTGAGAAAAGCCGAGCCCAGATCAGGATCGTCTCTGTACACACAGTTTTCTCCAAACTTCTCCAGGGCCTGAGTGTACTGCTCCTCATTTTCTACATGTGCTGAAAAACACACATATAAACACACAGATTAACCAAAGTCTTTTTCTCTCTGATCCTAACAAGTTAAAAGTCAATCAATAAGTATTAATAATGCATGGTGATAGTCTTCCAGTGTAAAACAATCCAGTTTCCTTCCATTACACGGTTTTCCTCACACGTCTATAGTAAAGGTGGTCAGCAGGGACGGATCAAAAGAGATACTCACCCCCAGCACAAACCATAAATTCTACAAATTAACCCTACATGTTGATAAAATGTTTCAGTCAAGTTATAGTTGCAATCATTTTTGGAAAAAAAAAAAAAAAAAAAAAAAAAAAAAGGGATGGGACAGACCAATGAGGCTATGGTGAATTATAGAGACCAACAATACAGGAGTTAATATTTGTTATGTGCTATAATAACATGTTTACGTGTTTGTGGTATTGCAAACAGTGCCCTCTGGTGGACAAACTAGTCAACATCCACACTCATAACATGGTTGAAGGGTGTTTCTCCAGTCTCTACTTCAGTTTTTTAAATTTTCCCTTTAATGACTGATATAACTGGCGATACCAATAGATGGACAAATGGCTAATATCTGCTGCCTGATAAATTGGTAAGACTCTATCCAGAGTAGTGCGTTTTCTTGGTAGGCTACAGTGTGTCTACACCCACTGGGCATACTCATATTTTATAGGTCGTACAAATACAAATGATGAGATAATTAGCCTAAACAGAATGATACACAGAGAGAGCAAATGTTCAAATGATATGCAATAATAATATTATAAGGCCAAGCGTGTGTTTGTGCTTTCGCTCATGTTTTTGAGAACTGGTCCCTATCTGAGGCTTATTTTTCAGCATTTGCTTTCATCTGTAGCAATGAACTCTTATCTTCTCCCCGCCTGCCATCTTTCCTGTTCCTACAAAACCGTCCTTTTCACTCGATGGCATCGATGGACTTGATTTTGTCTTCATTGTCTTCATGCTATAGACTGAACAATGTTGGGTGGGAAAACTGCAGTAGATCAGCAGTTTCTTTTATCGTTCTTCCCAATTTTGACACTAAAATTGACTGATGAATGCTTATTGTAACAACAAATGACAGAAATAAGGAAAAAAGGAAAACTGGTCCCTTTTAAATGTGTTACATATACTTTAGCTATCATCTAGGCAAGGTCTTTATATAATATTTTGCCAATCTTATCTATATTTTGTTGCCAGTGAGTTGCTTGTGCAGACCTGGGATGTATGTATGCAAATCCTGACAGTTAGTAATCAGCAAACCGCCAACTCCGGTTCACTGTTCACAGTTGTCCAAAAGCACGAGATTGCCACCAGGAAATATCCTAGCGCCCGTGTGGTGAAAAGGCTGCAAGAGAGACCAAGCTGGACTACTACACGTAATGTTAGCATCTGATGGTTGCCGGGCTCGGTCACTATGTGCCACAGTTCCCACTAAGCCGATATCCCAGCGACCCTGTGGCAGCACTGATCACCACTGATTGAACTGGTCCGGAGACGGCCCAATCTCAAGTTTTCTTTAATTTACTCAAATCCTCACTAAGGTTGTCAAAAAGAAAAAAAATGTATCAATACTCAAATATTAATAGAGAATAAACACTGATATTAAATTAAACAAGGTCAGGAAAATTCCCATTTCAATACCACTGAATAATTAACCAGTTATCAGAAATGTTAACCACAACAATTTATCCAAAGTTCAACTTTTATGCTCTTCTAACTTAAGTTGTTGTGACTTTAGGTATTGTGTTGTTGTACCCTTTGTTTATTATTAGGTTTTGTAAAGAAATGTTCATAATCTGTAAAATGAATGAAACCTCTGATGATAATCTGAAATTATTTTGTTAAATCTGGGGTGAAGCTTCCTTGTGGTATCGAAAAATGTTATTGAGTGTTTTCCTGGGTATATTGTGACAATACCATCGTGTCAAGCTTGCCATCCGGTTTTCAATGTAATCCGCAAGACACACCCAAAAGGCCTCCCTCATCTAATGCCGCCTGCTGCCCCAAAATCTCAGAGTGCGTCTAAAATCGGTTTAATGTACCACAAGGTTAGGCCTAGGAGATTCCACTTAATGCACTTCACGCCACACTAGGCTGCTGATAACAACCAATGCCACTGGGATAGCCGTGGAGCCAGGGATGGAGTGCCAGGGGACTGTTGCTATGACGACAACTTGCAGAGAAACGCAACAGAGGTGGAAGGAAGGGGGTGTAAGTAGGAACAACTGAAAGAAAAAAAACAAGGGGATGTGGTGGGGGGGTGTCTGAAATTGTGAGGATGCATGCCAAAAGACACCTGCAACCACATTATGACTCAGCTTTTAAGAGGTAACACACACACACACACACACACACACACACACACACAAAACGAGCAACTGCACAGATGTTCCAGGTAACTAGATAAGCTCACGTCTTGGCCGCTGACGTATCCATCAGGTTATTAAAAGGGAAGAGCTGAAAGCCTGAGTCACTACCTGCAGGCATGCTCACGAGACGAATCTAATTTAAGCCACAAAATATCATCTGACGCAATAACAGAGGTCGATGATAAGAAAGCTGCCGCGAGACTCACAAGGGAAGTGGCAAAATGAGAAGCCTGGCGAGTATGTGTTATAATGAGACTTCTCTCCCCCCCCCGTCTGTGGTCTGTGCAGAAATAAAAGACCTACAAAAATAAATAAAGGGGGAAAAGAACGATCTCATGTTTCGATAAAGTGATCAATTCTTCATCCAAAAAACTAAATAAATAAAAAAACCAAAAGCACCAAATCCTCTTTTACATAACAAAGACCTGCAGTGAGATGTACCACACAAAGATGTAGTAAACTTCAATCACCGTCATGTGTCAGAAACCGACCACTGCCACACATCCACAGCCCGCTTTCCAAATCCGCTCCAGCTGTTTAGCTCAGCCAGGTTTCGAGCCAACAGGGCGGGGTCCTGTTGTTGTTTTTGAAGTGGCACATGAGAGCCCTACTCAAAGCTGACAAATAGCACAAACCCCTCCAGGGCAGCTTAGTGATTACATGTGTATTTGTTGTAACATGACCCAAACATGTCGTGCATGCAGCCCCGTAGTACAGAGCAGAGGGCGTGTGAGTTTACGTGGCAGGAAAAAACCCAACAAAGGACAGGAGAGACATTTTCCTGTAGTTTACACTGCAAACACAACCTGCTAATTCCTTGTTTACCTGCAGATGTGTAGACACTGAGTAAACATTTCCATGAAATAACACTGGTGTTCCGAACCTCACTTAAAGATATGCAACAACAGAAAATGGGGAATTGGGATTTTATATGATTAGAGCTTAAAAGATTCATTGATTGTTGCATTAATAAGCTGATTTTACCTGATTTTTATTGTTGCAGATCTAAAAGACGCCGACTCAGGCTCTGACGAGAGGTTACAGGGAAATTTCTCAGAGAAGACAAACTCAGAATATAACAAAGTAAGAAAACACTAAATGAGCTACAATTAGTGAAGAGCTGTCAGGCTGACTGCGAGTTCTTAGTGATTCCTCAGGCTATTGCACAGGTATGCAAATAACCACAATTCAGCCCACTTTAACATAAACCCTTACCCTTCTGCAAAAAACTCAATGTGGGGAATGTTGTGCTTTTTTCTAGTCCGTATTTTTAATCTTAGTTTCTACTAGTGTAGCTTTGCATGAGTCACAGTTCATAATAAGTCATCTTTATTTAGCTTCTCCTGGTATCTCTGAAACAAGCTTTTTCGTGTTATTTGCAATAGATCATTAATAAGCAGTTTGAATAAACTGGCTGTTGAGCGTATATTGTCTCAGTAATGTATGAAGATAAGGAAAATAAAAGGATAGATGGTCCCCTCTCCTTTGTATAACTGAAGTCAGTACTTTCATCTTCCTTTGAGGGAAACTTTGAGAGTGGATGTTATTGTCTATTTAAAATCAGCATGAGAAATGGCTTAAGAAGTCAGCTTGAAAGTAAATGGCAGCGTATTGTGCGTCAAAGGGAGAGAAAAGGATTCCTGTTGCTCAACCTCAGGAAATGATAAAGTTGCATTCACTGCAAGACAGAAGCCTGCTCACGCCTGTGGCATTCACCGCTGTATCTTTCCTCCTAAGCTTACAAACACACACATGTACAGCTTTCCAGGCGTCTGCTGAGGATTATCTTACATCCCAAAGGCTTGTTTTGCAGCCTCTTCCATTTCTCTCCCACACATGCGGGATTTAATCACCAGATAGCAACTTCCTCTCTCCGTCTCTCCCACACAGCTTCGTAAGTCCGGGTCAGCTGACGCTCGGCGACACAATGCGCCGGTGACCTCCGATCAATTCCAGATCTCTCTAAGGACTCAATGAAAACAACGCTGAGTAAAATGACCACAAGCACACAGAAAAGGAAGCCTGACTATTAATCCCACGGGACAGAGACAAGGAATCGCAGAGGCATGAGAGACAATCAAAGGAGAAAGAAAACTTTCCTTAAAGTTCAAGTTTGATGTTTTGCTAAAACATTTTTTTTGCAAATTCCTGGAACGAGGACAGTAAGTGAGATGACAGTGAGTGAGAACATGTGCTATAGTACAAATCCAGTTAGCTTAGAATGAAAACAGAAACTGGCGGGGTTAGCTCGGCCAACTTAACTTTGTCTAAAGCTACATTTCTATGCAAGCCACTGCACATGCAAATAATTTATTTTACCATTGATATACATATTTATATATAAACATAAATAAATATCAATTATGTACCCAGCAGCTTAACCAGCTGCAAACTCCACCTGAAACCTTCAGTCTTGCAAAGACAACGTTATATTTTCTAAATTGTATTTACTAAAATCTAAGAAACCGCTTTACACAAGTAACATGAGCTCTTTTTTGAGTCCTCTCTGCATTCATTTTAGTTTCTCCTCGGCCCATTTATCTCAGACATTAATTAAAGGTAATCGTGCTAAAAGTTTATGGAGAATCTCGTTTTCTCTGCTACCTGCAGACACATGATCAACTTCAGTGTTTCTCTGATGCAGCGTGGTCTGAGTTCTGCATTATATTCAGCAACTAAATGTCCTTCCCAGCTACAGGTACATCATCCCCCTCCAGTTATTCTCTGTTCAGCAGCTCTGACAAGCCTGTCCGAGCAGCTCTGCGCGATCAGCTCCTGCTCCTTCTGAGGTCTGAGATGCTGCTGCTGGTTTATTCATCAAAACCCACATGCTGACACCTTGACAGGTCTCTGCAGCAACACAGGGTTCTCCTGCTCATTTAAAACCACTCCACCTTTCTCGCTCCCTTTCCCATCTTTTTCTTTATCCACATTACAAACTCACCATGCACGCTCAGCCTCTCAGATTTTCCCCGAGATGGTAATTCTTTTAAAAAAATCGTTGATTTGACCTCAATACAGTCTCTAAACATTCAACATTCCCTCTGCTTACCCAGCTCCTCTTTCTCCTCATCGTTACAAAACGTTATTTCTCAGCCTAAAATATCTTTGCAGAATTTTGGAAGAGTCAGTCAGCCATAGCAGGTGCTGAGGCTCCCTGTTATGTGTCACATTACTCACACTTTACCCACAACACCTTGTCTGGAGAACATTAAGAAAACTCAAGTGATCCTTTTTCCTCTATATTTATGTTAGAGCTTGGCTTTAGATACAAGTTGCATGGTGTCATTAACCACTTACAATCTAATTAATCTCAGCTGGTTTTAAAGAGCCAATAGGATCATTTTTGAGTGTATGTAGCTTGTTTCTGCAGGTAAAAGGGTTTGCAAAGCCGCCCACATGAACACTGCTCCTAAACAGTCGAGGGATTGTTTATTTACGGCGCTATGTAACCCATTTACATTACACTGATGTGCGGGTTAGTTTGGCATGCTGTCAAACAAACAAGGCGGCGCTGCCTTGCCGTCCAACTACGAAATATGCAGCCACTAGCGAGCAAGCCGAGCTTTCTGTAGACGGCTGCAGCAGCAAAGGAAGCAGATCGCTCATATTCTAAATCCTTAGCATTAGCCTGCCACCCTGACGTGACAAACATTAGATTTAATGATACCGAGGTCTGTCAGACTTTGGGATAACACAACAACCTGGCAACGCTCATTTGGGACACAGGTGTGCTGAGTGAGGAAATACACACTGTTGGGTTGGTCACCTGAGAAACATAATAGTCACTTTTCTGGTTTTCTTGTTTTGATCACCACCAAATCCAAAAGGTAATTATCTGGCTTCACCTGCAACATACTCCACTATATTCCCCACATAGCAGCTAAATGTCTGTATACACTTAGCTGCTGGGCAGGGAGCACACTGAGCCACAACAGAGGAGGTCTGCAGCCGCCTAATAATAAAAACAAGTGCGAGTTAGCAAGATGTAAGCGACAAAAAGCCTGAAGTGAACTGGCAGATAGTAATTTAAACTGCCCTTGGCACAACACTCAGTGGATGTACCGTTATTATAGAAATATGGATCAATAAAACTTTAAGTATAAGATATGGCTTTTAATTTAGTAGCCTGTATTTGGAAAATATACTAAATAACTGTCATTACTGTGTTTCCATTTAAAAATGCGATGTACTCGGCACATGAGGATCACACAGACATGAAACTGAAATCCTCTGGGTTATACTCAAAACACACTGGTGTCTGGGCTGCTTCTCCTTGATAATTGCTGATAACAAAAGGTGACCTCCATTCATGCGAGCATAAATAAGAGCATCCCCTGTGGTATTCCTACAGACAAAGCAATGTTTCTACTCCAAACATTTATAAAAACCGTCTGAAATGCAGCAACGTCCCAGTAAAAAGATTCAAATGAAGAGCCTACGGCAACATTTTGCAGCTTATACGCCTACACTTTCACCTGCATGTAAGATCACACGGGACTGAAAAGTGCTGGACGTTATAAATGTAAATGCATGTTTAAGAGTGACGTGAGAACATGTGTGTCCATGCCTCAGCGGCCACATACAAACACAGGCTGTGCCCCTCCCCAGCTGTTCCTTCCGGGGGTCTGGAT
This sequence comes from Haplochromis burtoni, assembly GCF_018398535.1. Lineage (NCBI taxonomy): Eukaryota > Metazoa > Chordata > Actinopteri > Cichliformes > Cichlidae > Haplochromis > Haplochromis burtoni. The sequence goes on along the minus strand of NW_024582699.1, from coordinate 651,222 downwards.
CAGACAGCTGTCCCTCCTGCCTGAACAGAGCTCACACTGTTCTGAAAAAGACGTGCTCAGCACATTGTTCAGAGGTCTCTCTCCCTCTCTCTCCATTTCTGCCTCTCAGCAGGGTTCTGTCAGGCAGGCCAAACAAAAGACACTAAAAAGCACCCAACACTGGCACAGCCAGGCATAATGAGCATGGTAATGACACACACACATACACAGGGCTTAAAAGACAAACCTCTCTCTCCCCCTCAAAGACAGAGGATATACTTTCTTTTAAAATCAAACAGAAAATAAAGACCAAAGGAACTGAAAAAAAGCATTTCCAGCAAACCAACCTCTTAAATATTTTTTTACTAAATAAAGATGTAGAAATATTCTGCTCACTGCACTCCAACAAGGAGTCTCCTCCTAAAGGAGACTCAAAAGGTAAGACATAAGCATCTAGTCTTACTGCAAATTAACTCTTTGCTTCAGTGCTGGCATGTTAAAATGGTTCATAATATTTGAATCATGCAGCATTGTTCTTTCAGTAATGCAGAAGAGGCCGGCGATCTGCTGTGGTGATGGAGCGTAGTCAAGACTCACCTAGCCCAGACGTGTAGATGGCTTTCACAGACTTCTTCATCTTGTACAGCACGCTGCGATCCACATCCAGAGCCTGGACAGACACACAGAGAAGAGCACATTAAGAAGTCAACGTTCAACTTCGTGCAAATTTATGGCGTGAAAAAGATGGCGTATGTTTAGTCTGCATGAGGTCTTTACTCTTCTTCCAAAGGTAAACTCAGTAGGATGTAGTGCAACAGTGTGCACAGAATACAGAAACACCAGTCTGTACGGTGCTTTTTCCTGTGAGGTAGATGGACATCTCTGAATCGCTCATATTTGTGTGGAGATTTTCAGGTTTTGCAAGCAGCCATGCTTTGCAGTAACACAATGTACCACCTTTATTAAATGCGTACTGTTAGATAGTTACCTCCTAATCCCAGATTGTGCTTCTGCTCTGAATTGTAATGAGGCGTTGAGTGGTTTCAGTTTAGTCCACAACCTCAATCCACGCCTGTGTGTGGTCGCTACAGTTTGTGCGTTTCTAACCCACCGATGTGGCTCCTAGCAATGCATTATTCAAGGTAAAGCCAAGAATAGACCTGGGCTCCCTCATTAGTCAGTGTGTGTGTGTGTGTTCATCACTGTAACGGCTCGTAGGGCAAGAGCAGTGAGTAACTGAAGTCCATTGCAACAAGGGCATTTTCCCCGCAATGAATATATACACAAGTCTATGATTAACCAAAGTCACACACACATGCACGCACACACCTTCCCTCCAATGCATTCAGGCCAGTCTCACAGAGAAAAGCTCACACAATGCGCCACTGTGTCAGTGATGACAGGAATCTTTTGGGGTGAGGGGGTTTTTAGGAAATTAAGTTTTTAGAGACTTTATTAAGTATGTCCGCTTGACCAGGGCAAAGCCGGCGCCACTTTTCTCTGCCCCGCTCCCCGTCTTACTGACACCCATCAGATCCCCTCAACTCCCTGAAAACAAAAATAGACAATGACTCCCATTCAGCAATGTACTCACACATACTTCACACACACACGCACTTTTTCTACTCTGCAATTGCACAAGATGCGATGACAAAACTTATTAAATCCATAAATCGTTTTAATATCCAGGCTCCGAGATGCTGAATAACTGCTCAGCACGTCGTTTTCCCTGAGGTCACATCTCACCCACACTAACAGAAAAAGAGGAAGCGATGAGAGACTTTGAAGGGAAAGTGACAGATAAATTAAATGGCACTGGTTGAGGGACAGACAGAATAAAACACAGAGCTCAGAGAAAAGACAAGAACATTCACAATGTCCTCTTTCACTCTTCTGTCAGCACGGGCTCACAGAGGCCACCTATAAGGGTAAAGAGGGGGGACCCTGTCAGTCTGTTAGGGGATACAGTTACACTCATGAAAGAGGGGAAAAAAGACTAACGGGGTGTGGGGGATCAGTCTTGAACAGAATGATGAAACTTTTATAGTTTAACAGCAGTTTAATGAGTTTAATGAGCTATGACATTTACACTACTTCAATGTAAAATCGGTGTAACTTCAAAAAACTGTAAATAAAAAAAAATGGATAGAGAAACCATGAAACTAACAACTATTATGGAGCTGCCAGGTGATGATTTTAGTCATTGCCATCTTATGTCACGCAGGCTGTCACTATGTTAAATTGGACGCAAAGAGCACCAAAAACCTCCTTGTGCTTTCCGGCATATCACAGCTGCTTGCCAACTAGTCTGCAAACACTATCCAACCACTTGCCGAGCAGCAGTGAAGGCAAAAAAGGCAAAACTTTTACTTTCAAAATACATGACTGCAGCTTTAGCAAACAGCTTCACAGAAGCTGTTAGCAACCACTCACAAACTGGGTGGAGGAACTGGTGACTGCCAGTGGACTCCCCACTGGTCTCTATGCCTGTAACTAAGAGTGGGTTTGACGGAAAACCAGAGGGATACAACTTACCATTCACAAGGTCGGCCATATGAGTCGAGCCGAGGAGTCTTTTACAATAGGAAATCTCTTTTGAAACAAAAACAGTCTACCCCTGATCACTGGAAAGCATGCTAGCTTAAGGTACTTTGGCACTGGCGTGTTTGATGCAAATCACTAATTTGCAGATGAGAAAATTAGTTAGCAGATCAGCAGATTAGCAGACTGAGGATGGAAACATAGCAGGAAGATTATTTCCCACATCCATCATGAAGCAAAAAGAAACATTACCCCAGCAGGAGAGCTCTCAATCAACTTCACTCACTTTTAGTGATGAAAGATTTAACCTTCCCTTATTAGCAGACACTGGTGGGCATTTTCCTGTTTCATTACTCTCTTTATTAACTTCTTAATAGTTTTTTTTTTTTAAATATGTGCAGAACTGTTAACACAAATGCTAAACTAATAAGCTACATGACACACTCCTGCCTTTGACAAATGCATTTAGTCTGCTCATTTCAGCTGAAAAATACCCCGCGGTCACGCTCACCTAGCCTTGACCCCTGAAACAGCAGCACATTATCCGCACTGTCAACCTCTACTTGGCGTTTCACAGAAGACCAAATCTCTCCCATATACAGTTCAGGCATTTTTCATGCTGTGAAAACACAGGCATGTGCAAAGTGCTAATATTTCAAATTTCTAAATATAACTGCTTTCCCCCCCTGAACATATGTGTTTATACAACTAAGCTTCCAGACAGCAGCGTCTGGTAACAGTAACATGTGCTAAAAATAAAATATGATGTATTTAACCAGAGGAACTGTGCAAATTAAAAGAAGCTTTTGCATATAAGTGGGACTTACAGTTCTGTGGTTTTAGTTCCTTCAGCTACCGTTAAATGACTCATCTGTAACATATGCCATTATCCCATTAGCTCTGTCTGGCTCAGACAGACTCTGCAGCTGTAGCTCTGACTGAGCTTCAATCGGAAAAAGGACTGAGGAAAAGTACAGCTTTCCTACAAAGAGTATCATCTCTGCATACGCCGCCAAACCAATTCAACTACACAAAGACTTTTAACCCAGAGCGCATTTTTTTAGTAGAGCTAATCTCACCTGGGGCTTGCCTTTGTACATCAAGTCTACTCCAAGTGCTAAGAACGAAAGCCATAAAAGCACTCAAAGCATTTCTGCTGGTATCTGAGCTTCTGCGAGAGTGTAGAAGGCTTCCAGGAGGATCTCATTGATCCCCTCTTCAACATAAGGTGGAGTTAATGATTTTCAGGCTCAAAACATATCAAACATAGTGAGGGGTTGGCGCTTGAGGCGATATGATGTGCAATTTCACAGTTACCCTGTAACTCTCAGGGTGTCATAAAAACTCCCTCATGTATAGCTGAATTCATTTAAGCTAGCCAGCAATTTCAGAAAAACATGCTTGAACCTTTCATCTGCTTATTGATCATCTGAGGTTGAGTGTGTTTTGGTTTGGAGAACGAGAGGTCAAACAGAGGTGAGCTGCGGAAGCTAACGCATGTGGCAGAATTTTACAGACGAGTTTTGTGCATAAAAAAATAAATAAAATAAATCATCTGTGTATGTTTAATTCATAATTTTAAAACACAAGTGCAAAATGTGTGCTGCATGCACTGAGATAACGGTCAGGTGCAAGCTCACACAGCTCCAGTTAAGCTGAACAGCGAGTTCTATAACAAGAGATAAGAATGATATGTTAAATTTAAAAAAAAAATACACGACACAAGACGAGGTCGGTAGTCATGGAGCACCCTGACTCTGACTCAGCGGGACTCTCTGGCAATAAAGTGCATGTTTTCATGGAGGACGACGAGCCAAATGGATCAGATTTACCGCAATCTGTTAGTTTTGTGACTAAAGATTTTGGTGCATATGCTGTATCAGAGCAGTCAGATGGCAGCTATGTGTTCTGCATCAGTATCAGCAAACAGCCTCTATGTTAGAAGTTATTTGTCAACTACTGCAAACTACACAGGGAAACACTGACATTCAGGCAACATTGATTTCAATGTGACCTCATTTCCCTGTGCAGGTTGTAACAGTTGTGATGAATAAAAGAGTCCAGCTTTGTTCACATAAAGCAGGTTTGTGTTGCAGTAGGTTTACAATGCATATGCAAACTGGGTGCGCTGGTGGATGCGGCACTATCCCAGAATACATTTCACTACTCACATGCTGCCTCGTGTGCTGCAATTGGCTAGAGTCTTCTCATTCTTGTGGATATTACTTTGACATGCTCCCCAAACAGGTTAATGGGACTCCCCCATGACAGATGCCTCCAGCTGGAAGAAAATGTGCCCTACCTAATTGCAAAACTAGCCCAGGATAAGCTCCAAGAGTGCACGATTCCCTCCCCACACACTGGGTCAATGACCTGGTGCCGGAGTGCGATCCGATGGGTCAGAGCTATTTTCAGTGGCACAATATTAAACAGCCAATTTTTATGTTCTGGCTGCTCAGCTGTCAATACTTTGCTCTCACAGACCGTTACCTCTAAACCTCTGGTTGACCTCTCTCATAACAACACTAAGTGACGAGTCCAAGGCTTACATGTACATTGGAACAGGCATCTCGCCTCCCAAACACACAAGGTGTCCCCCGCTCAAGCACAAAGCACACCATCAATCAGGACAGAGTGGTCTGACAGGCCAGCAGGGTAATAAACCCACCAAACACACTCCTCTGACTCATTCTCACATGACCCATCAATCACTTTCACACATTTGCACTCCGATGCACCGCCCACATTTGAGCATAGCGCGACATTTTGTAAAAACTTGTTTGAAGCAGAAATGTAACCCAGAAATGTATTCACAGTGCGAGGGGAACTCCGCGGTGTTGTAATATTTCATCAGCCCAGGCTCCGAGCTGAATCCACACACACAATAGGCCTCGTCACCCGGCCTGGAGCTGCTTCACCAGCCAAATTTATGTGACATTTCTGCAATGTCAGCCGTTTTCTCCTCCCTGTTAGCAGTTCACAGTAAACTAACTAGAAGCGCACTTTTCTCCCATCTTGTGAAGGATCAGAGACCCAATCTGAATTCCACTGATAATCATCTTAAAGGCATGACATCAGCATCATCATCGTGGTGATTATAACAAAGCAGCATCTGCTGCAGCCGATCTGCGCAGACTAACGCAGGGTCACGGGGGTGACTGTCAGAGTGATCCATTCACTTGAGTTTGTACATTTCCTGAATTGCTGAGTATTATATGTCATGTTACTGATCGCTGTGAGCCCACAGCTGATAGATAATATCAGAGACAGAAGGAAAGAAGACACCGTAAAGCTGAATAATGCTGACGATGCTCAACTCCACTCCACTAAAGTTTACATTTAAAAAAAAATTAAAAGAATTTAAAGGGTTTTTTAAGAGAAAAAAAAAAAAAAAAAAAAAAAAACAGCGGACAGATATCATTTCTGCTCAAACGGAGCACTCAAAGAATTTTTTTTTTAATACAACTTCACTCATTAACATTCATTCATACAAGCACTTTTTTCTATGCTTTTCCAATGCAAGTGCTTTCTATCCAACATTGATAACATTCATGCTCCAATGGATGCATCGGAAAGCAAATTGGGATTGCTATCTTGCAAAAGGATATTTGGCATGCAGATCAACAACCTTCCAATTAGTAGGTGACCTGCTCTAAACTAAAACTTACTTCAAATCTGGTTTCAGACTGAAAAAAGTGACATTATATAAGGACAAAATAATTGTAACTGACAAAAGAACCTTTATATCTTGAGAAGAGAAACAAAACCCAAAACACAGTGAGGTAGTGAGAACACGAAGACCATGTGAGACAGCGGGGAGTGATCGACAACGCCAGCAAAAGTGGGTCCAGCTAACAGGGCTGTTTTATCGTAGCAGTTTCCACCTCTTTCTCCTCTGTCTGAAGAAGAAACACATTCCTGGATGATTGCATGCAGGAGTGACTGACAGACAAGACAGAGACCCAGCCCCATTGTTCCTGCCAGCTAACTATCTGCTGATGACAGCATGTCTGCTTTGCAAGATGCCGTCCCTCTTTCCTCAGAGGCCCCATCAGCAGACAACAAACACGTTCAATTTTAAAGAAAGGCAATCCGAGAAATCTTCAGACACTTCTCTGAAGCTCACACACACACGCACATCTGCGCTCTGTCTGTGCGTCTTTATAAGTCGTCTTATAACCTTGCCTTACCCTTTAAGCTCCCCACCACCTGCGACAGGGACCCAAGGAAGCGTCTGCTTCATATAGTGGAAACCAGGGAGTAAGAAAGCAGCAGCCTAGGATTTGCTGCATGTGTTGGTACAGTAGCTCCACGGAAAAAACAACGACAACTAAAAGAGTGAGTTAATAGGACAGAAAAAGCCTAAGTTTTGATGTGAAGATCATTTGACTGCACTCAACATCACATTCATATTTATTTCCCCACTGCGGGGTGGTCAGCCCACACAGCAAAAACTGGAACAGGATCTCTTCATGAGACAGATCTAACTTCATATCTGAAACCGCAGATGAGCTGTGTAAAAGATTTCACAGGCCAAACAGCAACTGACTCACCACGGTTAGCAGGTCGACCACTAGCGCTACATAAGTGTCTTATGAACATCTATCATTAGGTGTACGAGGTTAACGCCCATCTATACACTGTGTGAGACTGCATCTAAAACTTTCCCTTTTTTTGATTCCCTTGGGGGAAAAAAAAAAAAAAAAGTATACTTGGGCCCAAGAGAAACATAAATAAAACATTACATTTGTATGCAGTCTTCTCTGAAACATTACAAAAAAGGGACAAGTCAGGTTTTCTGCAGGTGTGCTGTTGAAGCAGCTGCACAGTGCAAAGTACTGACCAGCCTTCGGGCTGCTGTCTGCACTTCCATATGTTTCACAGTGTAAACACAGGAAGGGAAACTCGCTCTGTGTCTCAGCTCAAAACTCAGAACACTGAAGTAGACCTACTATGCTTTTCCTTATATCTTGTCATAAGTCTCCCTTCACAGTGGTTATTATTATATTAAACAAACATTGAGGTCACAATAGCCACAAGTAATCCCCTTGGAGAGCTTTTTAAACTCTTGGCTCTGTATGATGTTGTATGATGTGAAGCAACATGTTTAATGTTCACAAGGTGCGACACTGAGCGCAGAAGCCCGTCTCTCTTCCTGTTCAAACCTTTTGTTTGCGAGGAACAGGAGCTAAGAAAAAAGGCTCAACCCAACAGTGGATGAATCTAGTTGCATCGAGGCTCAAAGTAAATATAAGGGCTACTTTGAAATGTATAATGAGTATAATATGTCCCCAAACATGCAGACATTAAAACCAAGAGGCATGTCTCTGAGGAAGCTGTGCTCAAGCCATGTCGTTTTCTTATGTCTCTGCTTCGGATTTTCCACCCGAGACAGATTTTATCTATAATCTTGATTTTAAACCTCTTCAGCTGAGCTGCAGATGAATTCCCTCTTTAAAAGAGCTCCTTTAAAGCCACTTTCAAGTGTTTCATTCACAACTTTTCTCTGTGCTGAGTGAGAAAAGTCAATATTTGGACAGAGGTGGGTTTCGTGGAGCGGACTGCTAACGGGCCATAGTTGCAGGCTTTCTGTTCCCTCGACTGCTGAGATGTGAGAAGTTAGTCTGCCCGAGGTCAGCATGGAAAACTCCACGCTGACATGAGCTCATTAACACAGAAATGCGTGCATTTTTGCATCTCTGGCGACAGAACTGATGAAGACTCCAGCACAAAGCTAAGCAGTGACTACATTTATTATGAGTCAACATCTTTTTCCAGGGAGCCTAATAATTCCAGCTTGAACTCACTTGGGAAGTTTCGGTTTCGTTTCTGTTTAAGTTTTCTCCCGAACTGCAAGTTTCTGAAAACATCTCATCCACCCACAAGTACTTTAGCACCGCGCACTCGCTGCTTTACAGCTCCTCGGTGAGCACTACAAAGACCGCTGCTGGACCACAGCCTTGACTACCAGCTGCCAGAAATCACACTGGGATGACAACATCAACTGCAGCGCTTTAAGTGGCAGAGAAAACAAACTTTCATGTTAGGTCCCGAGGCGTATTTCAGGGTGTTTTACATTTTACAAGGTGAGAGACCCCAATGCAAGTATGGTTTCCTTTTGGTTTCCCCAGACAGCTGCACTGCATCAAAGTGAAATGCCTCTATAGCATCTGAGCAGCCCCAGCCCATCACTAACAGATTCAGGTCTGCATCACTGTATCCGCCACGCTCTGTGCATGACTTCAAATATAACATAAAAGATCTTAAAAATGAGGGTTAAATGAGCAGCAGGCTTAAGACCCCGATGGCGCCATGTATTTAAAACCTGCTAAAACGGTCTGCCTAACTTTGAGGGGGAGTATTTAATGAAGTTTATAAAAGTAGCAGGAGGCTGATAAAAGTTTGCAGGAGAGGGTGGGGGGGAAATAAGGACCAAATGTGCTGCACTTTGAGGAAGCAGTGGGGAAAAAACCCTCCTCTGACTTCACCTTAAAGTTTCTGTTTGGCTTCTTTTCACACGGACGTTTGTGCCAGCTTCACGGTGTCAGAGACTCCTGTGCCAGAGACCAACAGTTTCAACATGATGCCTGAGAGACAGAGGGGAAAATGACCTGTTTTCTCCTGGAAAACTCTGCTGTAAAAAACTACAGAGACCACGATTGTGTTTGTGTGCTGTTGTTGGCTTGAGAGCGCACTTCAGACGTAGAGACGAGGATGACCTGTATTTCACACAACCCTCTCTGAACTCCGCCGGGAACTCAGAACTTGAAAAGAGCTCCGATTGACATGAACTCACTCCGCTCTACGAAACTCAGACAATCTGAAAAGTGTCAGACTCGGGCAATCTCTGCAGATAAAACATGCTTCAAAAATTGCAGGAAGTATCACTGTTGCTGTAGCAGACTCCCACAAATGAATTCTACAAATCTATTTTTAGAGCATTTGCTTTGTGACTTATGCTGAACATTTAATTTATCACTGATATTATGAAAACTGCACAGCAGGAGGACAGATGTTGGATGTTGCAGAGCAGTACTACAACTGAAGGGTGGCGGTGCAGGTTCGACTGGAGGTTTCACACCTTCCAAACTAACGATGTGTAATTCCAACACCGTACAACTGATCTTAGGCCCCAAGCGAGTCAGAAGCAATCGAACTAAGATTGCCTTGAGAGCCTCTGAGGAGGCAACGCTAGAACAAACAAAGGAGAGGTCTGGGTCAGATCTCTGAGTGAAAGTGACAACAGGACAGCACAACTGTGAGGATTCACCCCTCCCACGGCACCGTGGGCCTAAGCAACATGGAGTGGACGGGACTACAAATCAATAGCGGAGTTCATTAATGGAAGAGGTAGAGCCTGTGAGGGAACAAAAGCCATCAAAAGCAGCCGTCTCTGACAATCTGGGCCAGGACACTCTGATGGATGAGATGGGCTTTAATTTCCAGGCACCCCCAAGTGCCCCTGGTGTCTAACCCCCTAACCTCTGTTTAGAAGCCAGTTTGTCCTTTAACCTCAGTCCTTTTCACCATGCCGGACTCAGTTTCTGACTATTTTCACCCTGTCTCCTAATGAAACAGACTTATTAGGTCTAACAATGACTAACAGGCTGCAATAAAGGAAAATGAATTCGCTACCAAGTCCTGATGCGTTCACCCACAAGTCTAGACAGCACACAAAACTGAATAAAATCATATCACATCCTAACAGTCAAAGCCACGGAGGATAAAAGGCATCAATGCTTTGAAGTGACTGGGACAAGGCTGGGACGCTTGCCGCTAATAGATCTTAATGAGGTACATCACAGAGAGTCCTGGCCAGAGTCCATCTGAGGAGGATGATAACACAAACACTGCAGGCCCCAGACGCCGGACAGTCACCTCCCATTTGAAACCCTTGGGAATCATTGAGTTAGCAGTCCCACACAGATAATGAAAAGGGACTTTTACCACAGATATAGTCATAAAGTGAGAGTGTTTAATCACATGCAACATGTCTTTCCCCAGATATCAACTTTAAGTATTCCATCACCAGTACCTCAAGCAAGATTACTATAGAAAATAAACTAAAAGCTAAAAATTCAAGAGCTCATCCCAAGATTTGGCTTTGCTTCAACATACTTGGCCTATTCTGGTGCCTTAACTACAGTTAAGGCAAAGTCGAGGGACAACGGATAAAGAGTTAGAATGAAGGGAGGAGACAAGACTGCTGTGATCGTGCCAGAAATCCCATTTCAATTACTGAGAGCATCATTAAGCTTCTTTGGTGGGATACTGAAGACTGGCCGAGGTGGCTGGGGGTTTGGGTTGCTCACTTGGACCAGACGGCGCATTTAGGCCGTATGTGTAAGAGCTTATAGATCCAACTGTGTGGCTCTAAAGCTATTAGATGTGGATTGTCCCTGCACTGATAATCCTTCTGTCTGAAGGTTGTTAAAACTTTCCTCCAGGCCACCTGTTCCAATGGGGGTGCAGCTGCTGTCCCTGACCAGGTCACAGCCGTTAACACCAACCACGCCTGGGATGGGGCAGCAATCAGGACAGGAGAAGGCCACGCTCTCTTTAGGCCCGGGAGCTGCTGGAAAATCAACACAAGCCAGCAGAATGACTTGTGTAAAATGAGTTAGGAGACCACATTTGTCTTTAGATGTTGACACATCCACCACAAATTGTTGCACTTTAGGTAAAACATGTCAACGCAAATAGTAGGAGAAGAATAAATGTTTTGTCCTGCTCCAACCGGTTATGCAGAACAGACTAGAAATTAAGAGATATCACCATGTGCTAACAGAGGATAGCGTCAAGTTAGAGCATGTACCCATAACAACTGGTGGCTTCAGATTAGGCTTAGAGGTGCTATAAAGAGATGAGAGGCTAAAGACTCAGAGCAGGCAGTAATCAGCTGCTGTTTTTTTAAACACACTGTTTTTTTTTTTCATAAGCCACATCCCCATGTTGCACACCAGCATTAGAAAAGTTAGTAACAGTCTGTGAGAACCAGACTGCAGACTGGTATGGGCTGCAGAGCCAGCACCCGTGCATGCTGTGAATGCCATTTCCATTCCCAGAGATACTCACAAAATAATCTCACTACAAAATCAAGTGCAAATAATCCAGCAGGCTTTACAATGCATAGCTGGCATGCCAGAGTCATGGACCTCTGTTGGGTGAATTAATAGCCAGATGGATGAATAATGATGCTAGCCTTCAAGACCGAGTTACCCCCAACTGCCCTCAACGCCAGGAACAATCCATGAAAAGCTGACTTGGCTATAAATAACCGTTATTCATCTGCAAAAAATGAATACACTTAACAATGAGATAGAGGCCGGAAGGAGAGGCCCACTGAGTGGGTGTATTAGAGGGCATAAGCCATGCAGTATTCTGCATCAGTCATTTACTATTGCCATTACATCAAGAAACTGATTTTTTTTAGCATTTCAATGAGCTTGAAGTCACTTAAAGCTTCAGATTGGACCTCTAGTTGCTCCTTGTCATGGTTCATTAAGTTTTCTGGCTCAGTAACCTGAGCCGTTTTCACAAAAGCACTGCAGCCCCAAGACTCTTGAACAAATGGAAGTACATGTAAAAATGCAAATTTTAAACCGCCTGATCGGACATCAGCAGATCTTTAACCTGTTGTTTAACCTGCCTTGCATAAAATCTGTATGCACGCATGGGCAAATAGATGTCTTTGGTGCTGCATCCTGCACGTCACTTACAATCGCATCTAGCCCAGTTGACAATGCCCTTGAAACTGCTGGTGCTACAGAAAAACATGTATTCCTCAACCAGATGGCAAGTGGTTTCTAGACATTGCCGGCTGTCTCCAGGTGAAACCGGCTGCTGTAGCAAGTCAATTTAACTTTAATTACATAGCACCAAATCACAACAACAGCTTCACATTGTAAGCTAAAGACCTACAACAACCTCCTTGCAACTGGTCTCTAGTTCATCACCATGGTTGCCTGTAGACTGCATGAAAGATGGTGACTTGTAACAAACGCTTGTGATGCAAACCAGAATTAGAAATGTTGACTTTCAAAGTAAAAGTTGCACCTTTTGGAAAGTGCTGGTTAAAGCAGTAAGTAACCGTTACTTTGAAAGTGAACGGTCTCCACTTCTGGCTTGCATCGCAGTTTCACTGTAAACCAAAGTAAACACAATGTAAAATAAACAGCGAGTGTTTGCAGACAAGTTGGCACCTTCCATGAAAACTATTGTCAACCACCGCACCCAACTTGCAACTAAAGCAATCACGGGAAGGTTTTTGGTGCAGTACCATCTACTGAACTTTGCAGCCAATTTCACTCCAGCGACTGCCAGAAACCTCAACAGGTTAAAGAATATAAAGTTCTCCCAAGCACTCTGTGGTCAACAGTGAGATCACTTAACACTCTCTTGGTCTGTGTGAGCAGGGCTTTAGCAGTCAATTTCACAGTGAGTGCCAGCTACCAGTCACAAACAGCCAGGAAATAAACATTTTTCCCTGGAAATACACATTTTCCCTAGCAGCTAGAGGTTGCTGACTCATCTCTAGTCTTGTTTAACGGAGGCCTTACCTAAACTACGCACTTAGAGCAAGCTGTAAGGTGTCTTTTTGTCAAATGTTGAAACACTTGCATGATAAGTGGCCTTTCATAAATACTTTATGCTACTTTACATGAAGTAATTGTCTTCCTTTTTTGTGTGTGTGTGTATTGTGGTGGACAATGGTTTACATGATCCTTAAAAGAAAAAAGAAAAGAAAACACACACACACACAAAAGCAACACACATATCATATAACTATACAACAACAGAAAGACAAATATACTGAGGTCGAGGAACAAGTTAGGGATACTTTTCCATACGAAGCTACACCGGGGAGGCAAGCACTCTACCTGTCAAACAACTTTAAATGAGAAAGCAGCTGTAATGTCATAACGGATATTATGTGTCTGCCTGGAAAGGGTTGATCAAAGGGCTGAGAACACAAAAGCTTGTCTTGAATATCAAGTAGTGACGGCTGTTTTACAGCCCCAGACGCTGCTGCTCAGCAGTCTAAAGTATGACTAACATCTCTTTCATACCGTTAGCCAACGGTTTGAGAGGACTGTTGATGTTACACATCGCGAACCCAGTAAGTGACCCACTTTACCACAGAATGAATGTACTAGTAATTCTTTAACCTCCTCTGTGAGCTTCAAGCGCAACATAGTGACAGTACACGAAACTACCAGGTACTGCTGCCAAAGATAGAAGTGAAAGCACGTGAGATTCGTTCCTGGAGGCAACTCTATTGATTGCAGCTGTTTTAGGTGTCTGTCTGCCAGGCAGCCTTTAGTAACTGAAAGAGGGGGAAAAAAAGGTGCAAAAACAGACCTGAGACGACTACAATGTGTGCCAATTTCTGACTTCAGCGAAACATACTCATGAGTTTCTCCTCGGGTGAGCCTTGAGTGCATGACTCTTCAGCGTGATCAATAGACAGGGATCAGATCATCCCTCAGGGCAAGTCCTGCTTTCCACTTGAGCTCATGGTTTTTCCTGATATGCACAGTCTGTGTTACATTTGGTTGATTCATTAAAAAAATAACCTGACAGCTGACATAATAACGATTGCCTCAGTGTCATATTTTTAAATAAGGAATGAGAAAAAACGATTACAGACTATTACGAATAAAGAAAAACAGATCCTACATCTCGACTGCTGAAAAGTGTGCCCAGAGCAAAGTCAGCACAAGTGTTTTACATGAGCACAGAGGGGGGCCATGACACAAAGCCCAATATCCTCTTACTGGATAAACAGCTTTTTATTGTTGTGGTTTTTACAAACGAGCACCCACATGCGCACAAGCTCTCTGAATGGCCTCCTAATAGCCAGCACTTTAAAGCTACTAGCCTAATTAAGATTCTGTCAGATGCAATTAAGTTTGGAAAGAAATAATTACACAACAATGTGCACCCGTTTGCATAAACTCTCAGAGCGGTGCAGTCTCCGCTTTGGTTAACATGTTTAAAGCTTTTCTATAAACAGCCAGAAACAAAGATCAGAGTCTTTAAAGAAGTTGAGACTGTAAGCCCATCAGGTACTTTACAACACGCTTCATTAGGAAAACGGATTATTGGATGCAACCTTCCAAAGAGGTGCAGCGTCCAGGTTTATAAGCAGTTTGCATCTCCAAAACAGTACAGGATAAAGCAGATAAACCTCCTGTATTTTCCCAAACAGCAAACAGGACTGTTTTAACACTAGTAATCATTCCTTTCTACTAATAAATAACCCATTGCTAAGTTATAATGGGGGCAAGCTCCTAAAGCAGTGGAACAGGAGATACCACGATACACTACTGCACCATAAAATGCATTTTTTGTGCAAATGATAGCAGTGTGGTCATTTTATAAAAACACATTTTTAGTGGAGAAGCTCTACTTGTCGAGTGGAGCTTGTACAGGGAAACAAAGCTCACAAGTGTCACCTGAAATCATATACCAACACACTGTAGCATCACAGAGTACACTGCTGCTCTGTCCTCGACTGTCAGCTGAAGGGTAAAAGCAAAGAAATGAGCACTTGTACAGCAAACAGAAAGGCCAGAATCAGCACAAGGTTCGACGATCGGTATAATGCTGAAAACAGCAGTATAAAATCTTCACTGTCTAGCATTCATGACTAGACAGTATGCAGGTGTATTATTATACTCTAGGTTAAATGCGTGAAGTACGCTGTCCATTTGACTGCTAGTCAGTTTTTTCCAAGATGAGCCACCAGGAAGATGTGCACCACTAACAGGTGCTCGTGCACGCATGTGTATGTAAATGTGTTTATGTTTGCGTACATGCGCTTGAAATTCCAGGCAGGCCTGCAGACAATGAGAGGAAGTGTTCCCCTTCCACTGCAGCGTTTAATTGGTCAAACAGACCAAAGTGAGCGAGCTCCGCTAGGCCCAACAATAAGGCCCTGTGTTCCCTGAGCCTCAGCTTTGGGCAGGTCAATGTGAAACAACAACACGCCACTCTGTGCGCCTCTCCAGCGGCAGCAGCACTCTAAAACAAAGCTGCTGAATTAGTCTCTCAACCCAACAATTCAAGCTCACAAAGCCACCAATTACAGCTGACCTGCTATTTAAGAAGAGAAAAAACACTTTTATGTTTACTTCTACGGGAAAAGACATTCGAGCAGTGCTGAAAATCCTTCCCAACTGGAGATTAGTGGCTATTTTTAAAAAAATGAGCAGCAGCAAAATAAATAAATAAATAAATGAAAAGGTTGAGGCAAACCATGTGCAGAATGGTGGCTGATGCCAAGGAGAAGCACCTGTCAGCTAGAGCAGGTGTGTGACCGTCTGCCTGGCTCAGTCCTCCATGCACGCACACACACACAGGTTAAAAATGAAGCCACAACCCTCACCAAGGTGTGGAGGATCAGGAAGCTTAAGCTGACACTGAGCCCATATGTGGATTATCTAAGCCACCAGATTCCCTCGTCTTTTCATTTTTATTTATTTATTTTTTTTTAATTAAAAGGTTTTTGGTTGGAAAATTGCTTGCCCCGGTTCCAAACTTTTTTTCCTTAATGACACCAGAATTAAACCCCCCATTCCCTCCACATGCCACCCAACGGCAAACAAAGCAGCGACACACTAACACACATAACAAACGGAGCTACTCATGTGGGAAATTCTATTTTTACCAGGAGGCAGGGCGAGGCTCTGCCATTACAGTACACAAAGTAGGGAAACTACAACAAGAGAGGGAGGGAGGCAGCAGAGGGCTGTCAGGAAACAAAGCGGAAGTGTCCTTCCTCCTGATGACCTGCAAGTTAAAGGAGAACACAAAGTGCTCTCTGTGCAGGAACAGTGAAAAGTCGTGTATATTTGACTGATTTCTTTCTCTTTTTAATCCTCTCACAGCCCCTAATTTACCTCATTCATTTACTCAGTACATGAGACATCTATTGCATGTATAGTCCTCTTAGAAAAGAGAACCCCTCCTCTGTTATACATTTTTAGATTCCTTCCATTTTGGGGAATCGGGGGTTTACGGATAGATATGTTGTAAATGCTGTGCAAACCTGTGAGGACTGATCTCTAATTGGACATTAAAATTAAACTGAATTACAACCAGAGCACATTGTAGACGCAAAACAGTAAAAAACCTCTAATTAATGATGTCTGAGTTTGCCAAAGCGTGAATATAAAGGTTAAGGGATGTGTAAGTGAGTGGTAACAGTTTACGTCACTACCTGCCAATACTGGAAAATCTGAATATAACTCATTTATGTTTGCAAATCAAGGGGCTACCATCACTCACCTCCTCCAGGGAAGCCACTGTATTCCTACACTGGGACATCCTGGTGGTGAAGTTAGAGGCGGTCGGCGATTTGTAATCTTCATTGGTCTCTGCCACAAACTCTGCAACTGTGATTTGGTCCGGCATCATTAATCCCTTCTTGCTGATAAGAACGAGCCCCTTTTTCTTAACCCCCTTCTCGTCTGCGCACTTCTAGGACTGAAAAGTTCAGAGGAGCAGTTGCAGGAGTGGTGTGTGTGAAGGTCCCTGCGGGTAGTAAACCATCTCTGTTTGTGTTATTCCCTTGTTTGCTCCCTACACAATCCAGCGCAGCAGTGCTGCACGTTGCCGCTCTCACCGCGCCGTGCTTTACAAGGTGATGGATAAGGTTAAATCCCTCCTGCCTTTTTATCCCGCTACTCCATTCAGTTTAACGGCCAGCCGGGTGGTCACAGGGGAAAGAAAAGCTTCCTCGGCAGATCCCGCTGTCCTCTCTCGGTGTCCCGAAAACCTGCAGCAGAGCAGAGGTAACTTCTCCTTCCTCCAAGCCCCGGGAAACAACAACCAGGCGTTTCAACGGGAGCGCAAGGAACTGACAAAGGTAGAGGAGGGGATTCAATGAACCCGCACCAGCCAATGGGGACACGCCGCGTTCAGTGCTGCTTGTAAATTATAGCACCGCAGTAGGAAGGTGATTTCTGTGATATATATGGACACTGTAGTGAGTGTGGGGGCTTCAGTTTTCACGTTGATATGAACCTTTACATTTGATAAAAGTAATACAAACTGTGATTTCAATCAAAAAATATTGTAGGTCTTTTGTAAAAATGGATGCAGAAACTTTAATAAAAATATCTGAGGAAAAAAAAATACTGTAGGGCACACAAACAGTATTGTGTATCTGTTAGGCTAGCTGTACTCAGTCCACATATGACTCTGATGCCTTTATGGTAATTTTATACATGCCACTTTTAAATCTTGCAGGAAAACATAACATAACATATAAGTTAATGTAGAACATCACTGATATTGCACAAATTAGTGCCTGAGGACATCACCAAAGGGCTGCAAAGTGGCAAAACACCCTACCAATAATACTACATGCGGGGTTTTTAGCCTATAATCAAAAGTGGCATAAAGGGTTAAGTAAGAATATGTGTATTAAATGCACAATAGAATATAACATACATGTCATGTGTTAAATTAGCTAAACTCAGTGCACTGTCCGCGTTCCACGAGTCAGTTTTTGCGCCTACCGAAATATTTCCTACAGATCTTTAAAGCATCACTTTGAGTGTACAGTCGCTTGCTGGTTCTTTTTTTAAGGTGGAGAGAGGAGAAGCAGCCGGGTGTAACAAATTGGCGGCACTATCATAATCAAAATGCGGTTTAGAGTGTCATTTTTGCAGGTCTGTATTTCTGTAATGCTCATAAAGCAAGCAGTTCTTATTCTGTACAAACACAGTTACTTTTAAAGGAATGATCATCACTAAAGATAATCTCTGAATCCAATTATATGCGGCTAAACACCTAAACAGCAGGAGCACATTAACATTTTATTTTGTGTAACAGTGGGTTGCTGTTCAGATGTTGCCTGTGATTTCAAACAGAGCCTAAAATACTCCAGCAGTAGCTAAAGCATGTACAGTATTCATTCAAGGAGCCCGCTCATCATGGCTCAGTGAATCAGAGAATAAAGACTTAAAATAACTGGATTGAATGTGATTGTTTGGATTATGCTGATGCTTAAAGGTGAGCATCGTTAATGTGACTGTGCTGCATGAGAAGATTAAATGGAAAATACCCATTTTTGATCTCCTGTTCTCTCGATAGTGTCACAGCTCCTACCACATCTTTGATAAAGAAAGGAAAAAGTTCCAGATTTATGTTTGAAGAGGACCAGCACCAGTGCAAGGAGGGAAATCTGATGGTGTGCTTTCTATCATCTTTTTATCTGCCTACACTTCAGAGTTTGTTTAGTATATGTTTGTTTTGCCCATGGAGCATGGGTATTTTAAGTTACAGGCAAGAATAAAAATGAAAAAAAAAAGTTGGATCTACTAAAATACAGTTCAGAAAATAAAATATTCTATCATTAGGCACAGTCTAAAACTGTGAAGAGTTACTCTCATGCCGGAATTTCTGTCAACAGGAGCTTGAAAAAACAACAGCCTTTGCTCCCAGAGTGCTTGCATTTCTCCTGGGCTTTGGGATGATGTTTCCCAGCTCATTCAGCTCTGGCAGGACAGCTACTGGTATAAATAGTCTAGAGGCGGCGGAGGCAAAACCCTGGGCAGCCTTTAAATCACAAAATAGGCACTGTTCACACATTCTTTCAGTGCTGCAGCGTCTCCTGGCAAACTGCTAAATGAAGAGCCCGAGACCCAGGCTGACCCTGACCGGGCTAGCTGGCCTCGACTCCCTTATGGAATGAATACATGCACTTCCAGGGAACATCTGCTATCCAGAGACAGAGCCGCTCTGTCAGTGAGGTCAGCAGAACCAAACAACATCAGCCCTCCTCTTCACCACGGACTTAATATTTTCAGTTGCATCTGCCTTAAACAGAGAGTGCTACGTCTCTTTCTGAAGTACTGCAATGAGAAGCAGGTGTATAGGGTCATCTGGAAGATATGGCTTGGAAACATAATAAAAAGCAGCATGTTTTATATTTTATGGGACCTGAAGAAGAACATGCAGGGTTATCAGTGAGGAAATATGAAATCCTGTTCAAATACACCAGTTTAAATTGCTTAAATAATCAACGGTCCACTTTTTCTGTATTGTATAATCATCCATTTTTCCATTTTACAGTCAAGCTCTATTTGTTTAAAGCCCAAACGGAAAAGGGGTGTCATAGCAAAAAGCCGTCAGCTGCATTATTAATCTGGACAGAAGCTTCATTCAGCAGCTCAACGCAGAGCTTGTTCGCATGCAAGAAACTTCCAGCCCTGAGTAACAAGTCAGAATTGTAGCTGTTGGATCTTCAAATGATTTATTGAGAAAGCGAACTGAAAATGTCCACGTTAATCACTGAATTGTTGTGAAATGCGTTATTTTCGCTTTCCTTCGGAACCAAAGTTCATTTAGTCGTAAAAAACTGAAACCAAACACAACCAGACAGCTGCAGACAGAACAATAGCCAAAGCAGATGTCATACTGTACACAGAGACCTTCTTGGAAATGATGTTTGTAATTTGTATCCTGCACAGAAAGGCACAGGGCGTGTCAGTGAGCCAGTTCTTTGGTCAAAATGAGCCACAAATATCCAACAAAGTTCGACTGATTTGGTATTTCAGCATTAGCGGGAACAAGGCAACATGTCAGACTGCAGTAATGAAGGGGACTGAGGCTCCAGTGGGAGTCACTTTTTCCTAATTGGACTGCCATGACATCATGATTGTGTAGCAGGTGGGATAGGCTCACAATCCAGCTTGGAATGAATGACTTCTTTGTTTCAAATAATCTGCAGGCTAATTAAAACCATTCTGCACCTGAAACTTTTCCACACACGTGCAAATAAAACAGAATATTCCACACTAAGGGGAACTTATGTACCGCGTCATTGACTGCAGATTAGATTAAAGACGAGCTTGTTATGTAAACGAAGCAGCTGCAGATAGGCAAGATCGGATCAGACAGTGCCTGCTGAACCTGAGCGGTGGCCTCACGTACTTGGACTCTGTAATGGGAGGAGATGAACAGATGAAGGGAGGGCAAAGGCAAAGGAACAAGAGGTGAGAGAGCAGCAGTAGGGGGCCCATCGGTCCACAGACTCGGCCTTTCCTTACAGATTCTCTGAGATTTTCTGACAAATTAACAAATTCTGGAGCATTACTGTCTTCGTGAATGGCGAGTCTGCACAGAGATGATGCTTGCATCACATGCAGATTACACTGAAGTGCATACACAAAATTCAGAGGTGTTTTACTCCAGCTGTAACTCACTCTTGCTTCACTCCTGCTAGGTTGAAGTCATATTTTTACGTAATCTGTGTGCATATCTTTTAAAGTAAAGCCAACTTTTCAAATTTTACAGTGCACAGCACATTCAAAATTGATTGTAAACTATTTAGTAGAGCTCAGTGGTGGTACTTAACAAAGAAAAATCACAGTCATGCATCTTTATTTTCATCTTATGTGTTCAGGTCAGCTGAAAACCTCACCAGGGTCAAAGATCAGTATTAGCAGCAATTACATGTGGTTCAATCAATAACAGAAATCATTTAACTGGTGGGGATTGGTCCAGTATGGCTGACTGCAATATATAAACCCTATACTGAAATGTTACTTCATAACACACAAAAAAGGTCACGGGATCGATAAGTAATTCCCATCTTGAGCACTGGGTTTTCCATTAATATCCAAATCTGAGCACATTCATGCACTCCACACAGAGGAATGACCTGGTTTTAACCTTGCCACCCTGAAGGACATCCAAGAAATCATGTTCTCTCGAATAATTGCATGACATTTTTAGTCAACCCCCACCACGCGCATCCATCTGAGTGATGATCGAAAAGAGCTCGGGCTTTGCAGCTGCTTCACTGTCATCATTAGGAGCGAGAGGCTTTTACAGTAATTATGAGTCCTCTTAGGATTTGGCTCTGTGAGCCTGAGTATATCAAGTGTCCCCGTGCTTCATTATATCCTGTCAACCTGTCACCATCTCTAGGTTTCCTAGGTAGAGCAGCTTGGTAGTTCAGTTCAAGCCGCCACAAGCATCTCTGGGAAAGAAGACGAACCACAAGTTGCTCTTGATGGAAAGCAAATAGGTGAATAAGAATCAGATTGTAAAGCACCGTTTAGAAAGATCTCCATTCAGAGTGAAAGCACACTTTGTCATGTTTCATTGTGTAGGAGACACCAGCGTCCTATTTTGTTCAGTGTCCCCTGGGGCAACATGAGACTTCTGAATTAATAAAAGGTCAGTGGCTGTGCATATTACTTTTCTCCTCTAATCCCCAGCATGTACCACAGGATATTAGCTGTTAAACTATGTGACAAAACACACACACAAAAGTGATAATGATCTCTGAACGATCTCAGCAGTTCAATCCTCGTATCTCTGGGTTGAAAACATGCAGATGGGCACACACGCTGCTGTGTACTAAGAAGACCTCATGCCTGTCGAGGAAACATAATATCCGTGCTGTGTGGACTCTCCTTGTGATCAATGCAGATATTTAGATTTTTTTATTTTTTTTATTTTAAATATCTACAATTAAAAATGAACCCCTCCTCTGATGCTACACTAAACAGGTTCATTACCAGCTATGGATCAGTATAAGTGGATAAAATAGTTTAAGGTGGTAATCATTATTAGGCTGCAGACATGACAGTTACATTTTTTGCCACCAACTCAAGCACGCTTAGTATGTTGTTATTGTCTCCATCCATCTACCAAGGGAGGTTAGGCTAACAGGGCCTTGAACTACATGTCACTGTTTCATCCACACTAATTCTATTGAATTTAAAACAGGGTAAACTTGGCTTTAGATTCTCTCTAAATCTGCTACTCTTCTGCACCTTGAAACCAAATGAACCTCCCAGAAAATCCTGCAAGCCCCCCTAAGTGACAAGTGGCATGGTGCAAATTCCCAGGCTGCATTGATACCATAACGGATAAGGAGAGAGCATCTGAGGGATTTAAAGAAGTTGCACTGTAGATCCTATTGATGGATTCACAGCAGGAAGGGTAGGTGCAATTCATTCCACAATCCTGAAAATGCCGGGTCAGTTCAAAGTGCATTAGGAGTGGATGCTACAGTTATGGTGTATCACAGAAAGAATAAAGCGAAGTGAACCTGCAAGTATCCCCTTGGGAAGGCTAATGAAAGGCCAGTGAGTTCATTCCATGCAACACAATGATTCTGTCGGTCCTGATCAGAAATTGTTCACAAAGTGGAGCCTAAACAGCAGTCGTCTTCATCCATTTTCCCGACTAGATGGAATTATTTATCCATATGGAAAATGTCATCATAGAAGAAGCTGTCCTGCATAATGCAACAGCAGCAGGTGAAAAGACAGGAAGTGCAGCGGAATGACAATGCGAGGAGGAAACAGAAGCGTGATCTCTTTTCTGGATCGGATCAATACTCGAGTCCACTGGGATTTTTTATATCCACCATATTAAACGTATCCACAATGAATCACCGTGAGGTTAGTCTAAATAAGACGTTTGGTGATTGACATTAGCTGATTCTCTGTGATTCATTATCTTCTTGGTTTATTGATTTTCTTGCCAAAAGTCAACTAAAAGAAAAAAAAATGCTGCTAGTGTTTAATTTAATTTATTCATCCTACTGGGAAAAAAACAGCTGTTGTCAATTTAAAGGAAGGCTTGAATTTAAAAAGCACTTTGCGGCGATTTAGACTACAGATTTGCCTTCCTGTATCTTGGCTAGTTGTGATTTCACAGAAGAGGAACATTAAAGAATTCAGAAAATAGATTTTGGACATGGAAATCAGAATATTACAGGGACATGTGTGATAACTGACAGGCCTCCTTAAATTCTGCTATGCTCACTCCCAGTTACACTCCCACTCTTCCCCTCCCCTGAAGCCTCTATTGTGTTTCCACTTTGCATGCTGCATTGGTTTGTGCAGTGCTTCTGAACTTTGTGGCCATGAAGTGAATTTAGGTCGAAGATCACAAGCTGAAATTCTGCATGATGGATTTCAAACATCAGTTGAACACTGCATGCATTCATTGACAAAACTATGAAAAAAAAAAAAACCTGTCCGAGAACCAGTTTGGGAACATATATTGTGAGCTTAATCTGTTCTTCTTCCACTATCTTGATAAGATCGGTCACCTATTTGTTATCTCCATTAGTTGAGAAGGCTACAATCCTGGATGAGTGGGGAAAAATAGAGAGACATTAGGAGACTACATAAAGTCAGACTGTAAGTGAGGGTACATGAACGACTGCCCCACCCTTCAGCTGAGTGTGGGCAGAAAATGAAACAATGAGCTGGGAGAGCTCCCGTTTCTCTGACGGAAAAAGATGTTTCCAAATGTATTGTTGATGTAGGAAAATCATGTGTGTGTGTGTTTGCACTCTGCAGTCTAGCTGGGGCACACCATGCTAATTATTTGAAGTGTTAGTAAATCTCTTCTCCTCTCTGCAGCTTTTATTTTTCTGAAAAACACCTTTCAACTTTCATTTATTGTTTTTTTTTTTTGGTATTTGGATAATATGCGGCATTATGTTGATATTGTATTTCAACCTTTTTCCCCTTTTTATTCAGAAAGTTTTTCAGTATCTCAAAGCTAGGATTTATCTGTCAGTAAAAGCTCATAACACTGTTCACCGATTAAAAAACACAGCCCCAGACTTAAACAACAGCTCATTTTATTCCCGCAGGTTATACTACTAGACTATTTTGAGTGACGATGATAATGTGCTCGCAGAAAATTCCCACTGGGAATTGCAGAACCATTAAAACGGTCGACACTCTCCTGTGCCAAGTAAGCTGTCTGCGGGCATTGCTGCTAAACCAAAATGGAAAGGGAGGAGAGGGGAGGGGTGAGGAAGAGAGCGGGCTCTTCAGACATCGCCGATTGTGGTGGTAAATAGTACATGTCCATCTCTGTGGACTTGTGTTCTATTTCAAGAAGCCTAGTCCAGCTTTGGGAGTGAGGCCTGACCCCCAAACACAAAGGCACTTCCTCTCTGATATGTAAAGAGAAAGGCTGCGTGTCTCCTGAGAAGCAAGAATGAGTGCAAAACATGAGCTATTGACTAAATAAGGAGCTTTGCCTCAGCACAGCTTTGCTGATAAACAAATATTAGCGTGGTGAAAAGGTTTTTTTGGAAATAGAAGTAGTAGCAGAAATAGAAGACTGAATGCAGGGATTATCACACGTGTGCATGTGGCCTCCCTAGTATGTGAGTGGGAACTTCCATTAACTCCACCACCATTCACATCGTGCTACAACCTTTTAAATAGCCCAGTGAAAGCTTCTCCCTGCTCTTTCTCACCACCTCTTTTCTCCACGCTCTTTAGGTAGCATCAGTTTGTAAGAGAGACACAGTGAGAAATAGGATGGCGTTGCCATGACAGTGTCAAGTTAACAAACTGCATCTCTTTTCACAATTTAATTGGATATCATCGGTAAAGAACAAAAGCACAGTTGTCTTTGTGTAGTTATGAATGATTAACGTTAATTACATAAGAGCTGCGGTACAAGAAGTGTATGTGAGTGTTCCAGGAGAGCATAGTGTAGTGAAGGTGCAATCTCCAGAGGGCCTTGGTATAAATAAATGCCTGACAATTACAAAGGCGCTGATGCCATCCAGTCTCACACACTCCTAAGTGGATGAATCAACTGACAATTCATTACACCCACTACAGTTACAGTTCTGCTCTCAAGTGTAATCTTATGCAAGCCGTTTTCTTTCTTGCACATGGAGCTTTTCTTTAACATTTCATGGACTCCTTTAGCATCCAGTATGATGCGCAGCTTCAGAAAACCTTATGATACACCAGCGACTGTTAAATAATTGAGCATCCCCAATCCTCACAGGCAGGCACGCACAAGCGATAGCACAAAAAAAAAAAGCCTAGTCATTCTCCCATGGAGTCAGACTGATTCCAAATAAAACTGCAAAATACAGTTTTAAAAGCAAAAGTCAAGGTAAAAATGATACTGAGTGATGCAAACAAGACCACCAAGGCTGCCAGCAAAAACACATGCAAGTGCAGGAAACAGACGTATGAGAGAAAAAACACAAGCCTGACACACACTCACACACACACACACACACACACACTCACACACACACGCATTAAATATTGCTTTAGCAGTTGAGCTTATTTACGCTGCTGTATTGTCTCAGTTAAGATTATGCATGGCAGCGAGCCAGTATTTATATTAGAGTAAATAGAGAAAAAAACCTTCACAAATAGAAGAAAAAATAATAAATCAAGCTGACTCGTCTACCTCTGACAGCTGATAAAATGTATTTGATAAAATGTGATGCTTGAAATCCACTTTAATCTATACACCTGCAAAAAATATTTACATGCATTGTCTGGGATGTGTTTAGTAGCTTCTTGTGTGCATTCACACACACTGGGCACAGGTTTAAGTAACACTTAATGTAATATAAGAAGTGTAACTTAATGTCATTTAAGAGAATTTTTCAGACAGTTCTAGTAGCTTCAGTAAGTTGTTAAGTTGCTAAGACTCCTTTGGATGATGCAGATGTTTCCTTTAACTTTCCCTTTCTGCTCCCTTTTTCCTCTTACTCCAGTTCCCTCCTGCTAAGAAGCGGGAAGTTGTGACAGTATACCTAATCTGTCTGCCCGTACACTAGGCAAACTGAGAGTCTTCTGTGTTTATTGCTCCTCTACATCTTAATCTTTTCATCCTCCATTTGGCCTCTAGTCTGTATCTCCACAGCAGCTGTCGTGCTGTTATGTGTGCCAAGGTGATGCATTTTGTGTTGGGGTGGAACAAAAGATCAGAGAGTTGTGTTACACATCACCCTGCTTTTAATTAAGAGGCACTTAAGGAGTCCACTGAGCTGTGCCATGCTGAACGAGTCTGATTTGATCAATGCTATGCAATGCATTTAACTCAGTCAAGCCGATCCTTGTACCAGTGTCATTAAAATATTTCTTATATATAAAGTTACCTTTATTACTTAATCATATACAAATAAACACTGGAGACCAAAAAGCACATGGTGTATTTTTTTTGTGTCTTTATAAACCTAATAAAATGTAATATGTTTACTATACTGGGATTATACATAAGCTTTGACTCTAAAGTTTTCATATACCGCAGGACTAGTGAAAAAGCGAATGAGCTGCTGTTTATGAGTACGCGCTGCCCTCTATTGGCTACTGTGGCCTGGTGCAGACACCAGCTTTACCGCTTTCAAAAAAACATAACTGGATTATTTAGGGAAAACTTAACCACACACTATGACTAACACTTCAGTGAAAATATAAACGAGTTATTTATAATCCCATTTTAAATATATATCCGATACTTTATACCTAAGCAGGTTAAAAGGAAAATTTAGTGGGAACCACTAGATGGTGCTGATAGCAGACGGAGAATAAAACTAGTTGTGTGACTTTTCTGGTTTGCTAATTTTCATATACAAAAGGCATATACAAAGCCTTTGGGAAAACACATCATTTTCATAACGTGCAAGGCTGCACCTGCACACCTTTCAGATTGATGGACTTCAATGGTGTTTTCCTTTCAGCCTCATGATGCAGTGGAAAGTGAAAGGCAACATCCTGTCTTACATTCTCAAATCGAAAAAACAGATAGATTAAATAGAGCAATAGAAATGACTGTTACAGCCACAGGCTAAAGAATAAAAAAATCATAATCTATAAGCGGAAAAAGGTTTATATACACAACAGTGATAAAATAAATAAAAACAATGACGTTCATCATGAAAATAATGACTGACATTGTGAAAAGTAATAGGGGCACTATACATTTAAACAGTATCTAGCAGGTATAAAAAGGAAATGTGCTAATACTGACATTTTGAGCGATATTATATTACATAATTTCGATGTTAGAAATATCCGTGAGTTACTTAAGTGTAATATAATAATCTTTATATAACCACCCTCAGGTTATACAGATGGTGACCCCTGAAGTCATGTTTACCTCCTTTTAATGTCGCTATAAAGGACCAATGCTGATATTTGAGATAAAGGTCTTGCTTTTTTTTAGTTTTTTTTTTTACACCAACTTCGTTTTTGTCTTTTTCTTAAACGAGTATTACCAAAAACACCCCTTACGTCATGCTTTTTCTCCCCCTTCGCGTGTGGAATGGTGTAAATGACAGTGGAACGGAGGGGGGCGGAGCGTGCAGCATCCCTCACGTTTAAATTCAATTTGCCTCGAGGACCCCGAATCCAAATGCGGATTTACGACAGTGGCACTGGATAATGGGATTCACGTTCTCCGCACACAGGGGTCAAAAAACGTTGTCAGGGAGGGCTGGGTCGCCATCTCTCCACCCACACCGACACCATTGTCGACGTCATTGTCATCAAAGGTGTTTTACAATCGAGATAGTTCACGCGCTAGCCTTCAAAAGTAGCAACCGCTGTGTCCTATTTGAGCTAATGAAATTGAACGAAGATTATATTAAACGTTAGATAGAACAAACAAACAAAAACAACCCTCAGCTCGTGAATAAATAGCGGTGGATATTCTTTTTTTTTTTACGACAACTTACATTGCGCGTGCTCCAAACAGGAGTTGCCACTTTTCTTCAATGTAAATAATTAGCATGCTGTGTAAGGCGAGAGGGGGCTTAAATGTGGTTTAGTTTTCAAACGTGTTTCTTTCTTGCAACTCGTAGCTAATACATATATACGAGTTGCAAGAAAGAACATACGGGTAACTCTCTCGTTCCGGCTGTGTACTCTTCGTTGAGTGTGTGCCGTGGATGACAACAGTACAGCTCGTCGCAACAACAGCAGCAGCGGCAGGAACAGCGGCGGCGGCGGCAGTGTATTTGTCATTGCAGCAGCCTAGGGGAGCGAAGTGAACCGAGGGGAGGAAAGGAAACGAAAGGATTTACGGACACCGTCCAAGCATGGCTACCCAAACGACAGCATCATGCACTGGATCCACTCTGTTGCAGCCGCTCAGTGAAATTATCAACCTCCCTCTTGACCAGGTATGTGTTTGGATGAAGAAAAAAATTGATCGGTGAAGCGAAAGGCACGTTACGATACATGTTTGTCACAGTTGGGAAGCATCCGTAGATCTGAGGTTAGCAGAGGCTGGTGATGCGCACTACCAAATCGTTAGCTTAGCATTTATACATTGCGGTTTCACTGAAAACGACTACACACACATGCACACGCACACAAATATCACAGTTGGTGGTTCACTGTCACCATCAGCTAGTTCTTAGCCAAGCTACACTAACGGTAATGCCCTTTGTGTCTTTATTTCGATGCCCAGATCCTAATCCAGTCTCTTCCAAACTGGGATCTCTTAAATATTCCATCGGGTCCTCCAGTCTAATTGAGGTCTACTAGTTTAAATGTATTTAAATTTCACTTAAATATTCCTTAAAGAGTCAGTATGCAGGCAGGAACGATTAACCCACTGCATTGTTTTTTCACTCTTACATACAAAATCTATCGCTGTATAGTTAAAGGTGAGCTGTTTTAAAAAAAAAAAAATCAGGCTTGTGATTATGATGTAAGGCTTTATTTTAGGTTCATAGCTGTAGGAATCTTAGCTCATGAATCCCTCTTTAAAAAATTCCCAAACCGCGAAAACATGTGACAGTGTTGTGTTGTTCACCAGAAGAGAGACCCATGCTGTTAAAAAAAATGCCCAAAGCCAGGTCTTTGGGCATTTTTTTTAACAGCATGGAGACTGGTTGGGTAACTTTTGATAGCTGTGCCTTGTGTGGATTATTTTGAAGTATATTTGTCACTGGTAGATTCTTGAAGTAGTGCAAAACATTGGCACTTTAGCTGCACTCACAGGCACCACACCCACTAACTCTGGTGGATCAGTCCATAATGATCTGTAATGGTGGTTTCAAAGCTCTGGACAGCAGAGATGGTGTGTTTGTCTGTAAAAGCGTCTGACTAGTCTAAGACAGATAAGGCCCATTTTTGTGTCTTTTCTAATCTCGTGCATTTGTACTGAAATAACTACCTTGCTACCTTCCTTGTCAATGTCAGGTAATGTTCTTTTTGTTAACTGTGATCTGAAATCAAACCTCGATTTACTTTTTATTCCCCACATTGCTTTCGGCATTTGCCATAACTAGTCTGAATAACACTTTGTGAAAGCATAAAAAAAGTTCCCCAAAAATGTTCTCCTCCTAGAGTGGCATGCTCCTAATGCCATGCATTTTTCTTCACGTGCAAGTCTTGAAGTCATTATAGAAGGTTTTTGGTGGGGAATGTTTGCTTCCCCAGCCAAGCACTAGTGCTAGTGTTTTACCATATTTTAAAAGTAAAAATTTAACTTTGTTACACAAAATAGTTGTGTCCAGAATCATGGATTGTGCCATTTGTGAATAAACTACGTGGTTTGCATCTCCATTGGCAGACCCTGCACACAGCTACTTAGTCAGTGTTTAACTCCTTGTCTTGCTGTGTCAAGCAGTAAACCAGTCTTTCATCCTCAGTTGAAGCTACAAGAATGTGCCATTATTTTTCTCCTCCGTAGAATGTACCAGTTTCTGCAGGGAGTGTCATGTGTTGAGGACTCAGTCACATGAAGTAAGGAGTGTACATCCCTGGGATCCAAACTTATTTGCTTGTTTTTTGATTGCAATAGTTGTATAATAAGTTTTAGAATTATTAGAGGAATCTGTAGCTGACTGGAACCAAATCTCATGCTAAGCTGTTGAGATTTTTATTCTCTTGTATCCTGCAATATTTAGCATGTTTCAACCTCAGCGTTTGGCATTAGAATACCTACATTTCCATTTCTACTCTGTGCGGTCCCGTGGACATCAACACCTGCTTTGGTCTAGCACCTCCCTGTATGTTAGGACTCCTCGGCACTGGCTCGTCTCAGAGCTATAACAGAAGCTGTAAAATCTAAAATGACACTATGTTTTTCCTTCTCTCTTCTTTTTCTCTCCATCACACACTGCCCGCCTTCTGTCAGTAACATGCCGGCACTACTTTGAATAAGACCTCCCACTGCATTTTGTGTGCCCACACAAACACTATTCACCTACTCTGATTCAAGAGTTTTTATAGGAGAAAAGATTACACACAATTACATTCCAAAATCCTAAACTGTGCCATATCTAGTACAAATTGATGCACTTAGTCTTAAAGATACAGTGTTCATGAAGAAATCATCCCCATCCCATCTTCCTCCTACTCAGTCTTTTTATGTCGACTGGTCTACAGATCCTTTTTTTTATCAGGAAGCATGAAAGACAGTTTTTGTTTCAGATATCCACTTTCAGTGAGGATGCTGGACACTTATTGCTCTCTCTTACTCCCTTTAGGACTTGGTGTTCTATCACGTATTTGCACAATTAAGCAGAGCTGCCTTAGCTGCCATTTTCAGAGCTGGTGGGTAAATAAATCAAATCAAATCTCTTGGATTTAATGTTTGCACGTCCTGTTTGTTTTTGTTTTTTTTTACAAACAGGTCGAGGCATCGCAGATCCAGTTTCAATCTGAAATGTCCAGTTCACATAACCTCACAGCTGCTTTGCTTGTTATCAAGGCTCATTGGGTCCATATCATCATTCAGCTGAGTGACAGAAAATCAAAAATAACCCAGTTGAATGAATTATGCAGTCCATCTATAAATGTATGACTCCATACCAGAAACGACTTCGGTAATGGCCAAATTCAATTTTCCTCTTTTTGATGACACTGAAGCTAGAAGGGACTTTTGTAACTTGCAGCATCAGCTGTGATGTTCCTTCTGCAGCTGTTTCAATATGCAGCAGCTGGAGGCCTAGTAAGAGACTCCATGAAGTATATATGCACTAATCCTTTGTTTTAGACATTTGTAGGCTGAAAGTGATGTTTGAATTAACTTAATATAGTTATAATAACTGGTGATAGCAATACCAAATGCATGTAAAACAACAGATACAGCCTTCTTGCTTGTCAACAGTGCAATAGAGATCAGTTGATAAACTTTTTTTGTATGTGCAGCTATTCTTTGTCTTGCATTTACATTGCAGTGCACCAGTTGTGCAGTTCTGTACTGCCCTTTAAAAAAGCAATTCAGCTGATAGCTAATGCCATAATATAATTTTTTTGATTAATATAAAACAGGAACAAATCCATGCACATCATGCAGAGCTGAAAAAATATAACATGGAAAAAAATGAACGGCTTGCACACTACAGGACTCAACAGTTTTCTTACTTATTGCATCTAGTTGTGACATTTTAGGCAAACCTGCTCTTCAGCAGACAATGAAACACTGGGCGGCACAATCTTAAATCACCTGTGATAAGTCACATGACCCATGGCACTAACGTCTAATAAGACAGTGTCTTGTATAGGACAAACAACTGATAAATAATTGACAAGTCATACATGTTGCCTTGGCATAAATCAGGAAAAAAAGGTGCCTCAACTGACAAAATGAAGATTTTTTTTTCACAAACCCAACAACTAGTAGAAGATGTGACGCAACAGATAAATATCATCCACTGACATCAGTAAATACCATCTTTGTGATGCACAGATGGTTGATGCAGCCATT
Source organism: Haplochromis burtoni (assembly GCF_018398535.1). NCBI lineage: Eukaryota > Metazoa > Chordata > Actinopteri > Cichliformes > Cichlidae > Haplochromis > Haplochromis burtoni. The sequence continues at coordinate 619,218 of NW_024582699.1, read as the reverse complement.
ACAGCGTGTTATTGTTTTGTTTCCTTACAGCGCTCAGGCCTAGTTGCTAAAACTACAGGGTGGTGATCGTGTCTGTAACCAATGATCTTGTTGTATTAAGTTTACATAGTTCACGCATGATATACTTTGCATTTCTATTCAGTGTTCTGGGTAAACGTGATGTGACTTGATAAAGTTTACTTGCATTCAAAAGGCTGACGGCACTACCACCTGTGCAGGTGTGTGGGATGTCTCAGAGGAGCATGGCTGTGTGGAAATTTCCAACTGTACCATGTTGTGTTTTGCAGGTGGTGCACTCATAGGCTACACTGCCACGACTGGCACGACATCACCAATAAAAGGCATTTTGCTCATTTACTTAGGGTCTTTATAGATCTCAAATATTCAGTGGAGATTTTGGATGAGATGTTTTTAATGTAAGCAGTGACCTTTAAAGCTGGGAGGCAGGAGCTTGCATATATTCAGGTTCAGAGACAGCTTTGAGATTTCAGCTGATTATTGCAGACGTGAGTGTGTCAGTAGACTGTAGTGGCCCTGCCTTGTGATGCAGAGAAATACTGTCTGATGGATTACACAGTACTCTCTCTAGTCTCCAGTGATTTGATGGCTCAGCCACAAAAGTACCAATTTCTCACCTTTGTCGTTTCATCTTGAAATAGCAGAGCATTTGTACCCGTGCTGAGAGGTATTCCGTGAACATGCAGGTTTTGTAGCTCAGTGGTAATTTCACTGTGCACTGTCTGATATAAAGATATAGTCTTTGGGGCTCACGGTGTACAGGCGGCTCTGCTCTGTGTCCTGTGCTCCCAAAAGGCCCAGCTGTAGAATCAATCTTCTGTTTGTGCTACATATTGGATTGCAGTCTGTCACAGTCAACGGACATGTCTGTTATCACAATAACAAGCTTTCTTTTGTTGCTGCTGCTGGATTGCCTACCCAGCTATTGTGCTGTAAGGCCTTTGAGCCCACACGGTGCTTGAGGGTTTGACTCCCACTTTTCTTTTATCCACTGTCAATTCCCTGTGATCTGTGACACAATTCAGTTTAATGGTTAGGTTAAAATGCGTTTAACTGAGGTTTGAAAGCAGATAAAAGTAGTCACATCTATAGTGTAAAAAAACGGGATCTTGAAAGGGGACTCAAAATAATTCCAGATACCTCTGATTTCCTG
>NW_024582699.1:615396-617567 GCF_018398535.1 Haplochromis burtoni | reverse complement strand
TAAAATGAACTTAATGTTCCTCTTATTAGCCTTAAAGCAAACATTTGCTTCTTTCAGTTCATTTAGTAAAGCGATAGCAGAGCTTGGATAAGCCTTGCCTGAAAAATCCTATGTTTGCTCCTCTCCAAAGTCTCCTGCCACTGACTGAGTTCCCAGAGTCCCCTGCCTTGGGGCTTCTGGTCTTCATTTTAAGCCCTTGGGTCTTGTTAGAGTTTCCCTACCTCCCTTTTGTCTTTAATTGGCTGACCTCTTGGGAGTTGTATCCTTTCAATTGATTTCGGTCCCTTAGCTCTCTGTAATACAGTGCCAGTGGCTGTTGCGTTATTATGGTTAGCTATCAACTATACAAGCATGTGTAATTCCTCCTTGGGAATATGGGAATGCTTTGTTGTTAGTGGCGGATAACAGGCAACGCAGTAATAATAACAAGCAGACAAGCTCCCTCTAAATGCGATTAGACGTAATGATTATGTGTTTATGACACTTTATGACACTTATCTGTGGCAACGGCAAAATCCAGAGAAGTACAAGATCTGACCATAGAGGAAGGATCAGCCCATAGCTTTCCAATTTACACATCTTAATCAGTGTAATTACTAAAACTGCATTTTGTAGTACTTCTCCTCCATAATGTCCTGATTAAGTTCCATTAAATGTTATTAGGAAAATTAAATTTGTTGGACCTCTTGTGAGTTTTGGACCATTTATTCTTAATTTGTTTTCAAACAGCGAAATCTTCTTTTCCCCTCTTTTTGGGAAATCTGTGCAGCTGTCGCTCCTCTTCAGTCTGAAGTGCTCGCCACAAAAGTGGATGTACACATGACTCAGCTATACTAACTCATTAGTTCTGTTGGTAATGGTGTGGTGCTATGAGGGTGGATTGGGTTTCTAAAAAGCCTGCACTCTCGGGCTTGGAGTGCCAGTTTAGTACTTGAGTGGCACAGCATATAGGTGGCACAGAGAAGATATTTTCAGGGGCTCATTTTAGCTGTTTCAAATTACAGGCTAGTCAAATTTCTATAAATTTGATGTTGCAGAATGTGAATTTATGTGACCAAGCAAAACTCATCTGAGAAGATCTGCTTTAGGTTATGATGGTGAAGGCAAAGCTCACAGTCTTACTTTATTAGGTGTCACTGAGCGAGGCTGTACTTTAGGAAACTGCAGCTTCGGAAAGTTTTCTCAAAGTAATTAAATGATAGTTGTCAGTTTATCCAGTGGTGCACAGCAAAAAAGGATTTTTAAAACAATTTTATTTATTTTTTTAACCCATATAAACAAATTTAAAACTCATGAAGCAGCGCCTGAATATATTCTCCGCAAGCTTATCAAATACAAGGGCTTCCTCGGACAAATAAAATGTCAAATTCATTCCACAGCCAGTTTTTTTTTATTTCGTCAAACAAGATGAAGGAGATGCATCCAATATAAATATAAATAAGAGAATATACAGTACTGTGCAAAAGTCTTGCACTGTATGTTTCTTAATATTTTGCTTCTATGGAGTCAGACTTTAATTTATTAAAGTAGTCTTGAACAATAGTTATCCCAGCTTGTATTTTAAGTTGCCTGCTTTTTTCTACTCATTTTCAGTCCAGTCCTTTTACCCTAACCTGTTTGTTTTCTCTTGCCAAGTGGTAGGCCTGCAAGGGCAGCAGAGGAAGAGTACATGAAACTCCATGTCCTTAGGAAATAGGAAAACCTTTTAAGTTGATTTATCTAGACCAAAACCTCATCATTATTGGTCTCAGTGGGACAATAATGCCAAGAAAGTAAGGTAAACTGTAAAAAAAAAGAAAAAGAAAAAAAGCCTTAGGTATACCAAATTAAACAAGAACTGGACTGCAAATCAGTGGCGACAGGTCTTGCGGGGTGATGAATCCAAATGAGAGATTGGTGGTTCAAATTGCCTACAGTGCAGAGGTGGTCAAGAGTGAAGTACAACACTGGTTACAGCCACCTGTAACACAGTGGAGGCTCATAGTTTGAGGCTGTATTTAAGCCATTGGTGTTGGGGATCATGTCAAACTTGATCCACCAAGCAACCATCTGGAAAAAAGCACAAAATGGAACACGATCAGTCACATATTGTCCTCTTCATAGCCCGGACTTAAACATTATTAAAGCTGTGTGAGGTCATTTTTGACAGAGAATAGAACAAAAGGCAGCCA
>NW_024582699.1:612934-613694 GCF_018398535.1 Haplochromis burtoni | reverse complement strand
AGGGTGGTGATTAAAGTTTGCTTAGACGCTCGAGATGTAACTAGCTCATCTTTATTAGCAATTCCCCAGCAGCTCTGTGTGAGTAAAGTGAGGTGACCTGTGTGGGCAACAGCCCAGTATTTTTTTTTTTTTTGCCCTTGGGCCAAAACTTGACATGCAATCAATTACACCAAAAAATGTATTGTTTAAAAACTGCAGCTATTTTGCATTCATGAATCAGTACACACACTCATGTGAAACAGCAGCCGTCCAGAGAACCGGCTCTGGAGTCGGTCCCTTAGGTAATGTGACAGAGATAAGATAATAATACAGCTTCTTTAAACCCTTCCAGCAAAATGTAATCATTCTAATTATTTGCATGCATTTTTTTTAGGGAGGGTTATGTGTGCATTTTTTTTAATTTTTACACCTGGGCACTATATAGGATACCCGATGCTTGAATAAATGCTACAGCCTGGTTGCTCTGACTGTGAGGTGACCATTGTGTGTACTCTGATAAACTTGCAGTTTGCGGTTGTTTTTATTTTTACTGATGTATTAAAAGAAAGGAAGACAAAACAAACAAAACTGAATTAATATACTTTTAAAAAGACTGTCAAATTCAAAATCGTAAAACAAATTTTTGTGCAGCATTTTTGGGAGTTCCTTTCTGAAGGTGCAAAATATAGGGAGGAGAATATTAGAAATCAAGCCCCAAACTGATTTACTTACGTTTACGACGTGCAATTTACTCCAAATTGCGCCGATATTTAACACAGGA
>NW_024582699.1:610536-611374 GCF_018398535.1 Haplochromis burtoni | reverse complement strand
CACACACATGCTGAGATGGGAACTCACCCGTCACAGCGAGTAAAGGGAGGCTTTGTGCAGGAAGGAACTATTTTAGTCCCTGGGTGTTAAACACAGACTACACACATGGAGAGGACAGGAATACTTTTCATGAAAAGTGATATTACCCCTGTGAGTGTGTATGTGTGTGTACCTGTGCTACTTAGGCTTACTGGAGTGAAATTTTGTCATTCCTTAAGCAAAGATCTCATCTATGGAAAAGGTGTTAGCACCAACAGACAGCAGGTCAAACTCATCAAGGCAGTCTTTAGATGTTTATCTCTCACGGTAACCCACGGGAACCTTTTGTATTGCATTTTCCCCACTCTTATCATAACACACAGTTTGACACAAGTGGGTAAATAAGCCCTTTAGTAGACTCGATGCAAATTCTCACTTCTGCTTAGCGTTCGTGCTTTATACCTGAGGCGTGTGTCTGTGATTGTGAGCCTGTCATCGGTTTCCTCATAGGCCACATGTAGATTTCCACATAAACACTACTAATCACATCCTGAGTTTATTGGCGGTTAGTCACACAGGTGATATGGATATCAGAGTCAGTCTGTCAGTCAGTTGCTCTGAATTTTTTAAAAAGTCCGTTTTTTTTCAGTTACAGTCTGCAGCCATTATTTTCTTTAGTGTGACTGTACTATTACTTGGCAAATGTTAGCATGCTAAATGAGTAACATCTCAGACCCCTTGTGACCCCTTGGCAGTTACTGGTTGCTAAATGGTTGGCAAGTGGTTGCGGCAGTTGGTGAAACTAGTTACAAAATGAGTGCTGCCCCACAAATATTCTTGTGAATGGTTTTGTCATTAA
>NW_024582699.1:605590-609174 GCF_018398535.1 Haplochromis burtoni | reverse complement strand
AAATGCAAAAACAAACAGGAAATGGCAAAAGTAAATTTCGCACCTTTTTAAGCATGTTGGCTGAGTGGTGAGAAGGTGAATGGTCAACAGGAACCACTGGTCAAGCAGTCAGGAAGTGGATATTTTCCGTGGGGACCAGACATTGCGATGGTGTCACTGAATGAAGACTGTAAACACTATAGCTGCATAACTTGTGAGCATGACATAATTGTTTTAATGTTAACATTTAGCTCAAAGCACAACTGTGTTTCAGGGCAGCGTGAAACTGTCGCTAGCATGGTTGCAGTCTCTTACTGTTGTTTTTGTGGAAAAGAGAAAAAAGATAAGCTTTGCCCAGAGTATAAAGGACTTGCCGCCCATCCCTTCGTTCCTGTACTATCCCTACTTTCTTTCCTCACAGTCTCCCTGCTCAGCTGCAGCTCCTCTCCAACACAAAATTCCTGGCTGATGAGACAGATAAAAACCTGAACAGAGCGGGAAGTAGTTGCTTTATAGACATGCTTTAAAATCCAGATTGTGGGTGAGGATATCATTTTGGTGATAAACGAACTGGAAAAACTGGAAAAAGATCAGCCCCGAAGGCCTTTATGTTTCCTCATATGCATGCAGGCACCCATACATGGACACTGGGTTTGACTTGGTAATGAGCTTCAGGAAACAGGCTTATCTGTCTTCAGCATTCACAGTGATTTCCTGCCTTCCTTTCAGCTTCTTTCCCAGTGCCAGTTTGTGTCAGTCTATAATATAGCGTCTTTAAGCTGAGCTGAACTGAGCCCTGTGCCACAGCTGCCAGGAGAAACTGCCTGACAGCTTATGGCCTCTAAGCGCTGGCTGCACACTGGCACTTGCTACCTATCAAAACATCCGTATGTTGCCTGTCTCTGTGATCTGTACACTCTGTAATGACATGTGATTGATTTGCTGAGACATCCCTGTTTGACATTGTAGGCTGAAGACAAAGGATGGAAGGGGCTTTAGCTTCACAGTGGTTCTCACCAGGCCTCATTGGAGCCACTTCTCAGCTTCAGAAGTAAATATTCTGTCAGTAGCAGGCATGGACATGGCACCTTACCAGCATCTCAGATCTGCAACTTTTTGTTTTTGGGGTCTTCCTCCCCCTTTCCCAAGCTGGTCTGTGTCCCTTTTTTCCTTGTCATAAATGCAGTGCATTTATCCAGAATAGCATTTTCTCCTCTTTCATCCCCTTGAATCTTGAACGATTCTGCAGCACAGATATTCTGCCTTAGTTTCTGAAACAATAAGAGTGCTGTACCCCAGGGTAAGGTTGACTTCAGAGTGAATCAATAATGGAAGAGGGGATCCATGTATTATGAATGAAGGAACAACGTACCTCGGCACAGGAGCTTGTCTACTGCAAAGTGTTTATTCAATAAACAACCATCCCAGGCCGAGAGAAAACACATTTAGCCTAATCTTTTAACAAATCCTGTGACTATCAAGTCTGATATTGCTTTTCTTTTCTTTTTGGCATGTGGCGGCTTCTATAACGATATAACTTTGTTGCAAAGTACTGCATGCAACCCAGAGGGAACACTGGTTCCTACATATCCCAGAATTCCTTAGATTTATGTCAAAGGCAGAGGGCTCTGGTTGAAAGCACCTTTTTAAAGCGAAGAAGGGGGGGAAAAAAATCACAGATGCTACAGCGTCGTCCATTCACAGTGTAAAATCACATCTGCGAGTGAAATGTAGCAAGTTTGCTTGTCATCTGGTCTCATTGTGTAAGTGCTGCCTGGGTGAAAGAACCGTTCCGAAAATGGTTATGTTTTCCCTGACAGCTTATTTCTCAACTGCTGGCATTAATTTCTAATGTCAATCTCCTACATGATTTCACAGATTCTGCAGGAGCTCTTGTAATTGACCTGTGAGCAATAATAATATATCTTTCCCGCTGAGCTGAACACACAGCACTGAGCGGTGAGAGGTACTGCAAGCTGTAGCTTTTGTCTATAAAAGGATTCCGATTAACTAACATATGGTGCAGAAACGCTGTGAGAGCACTCTAGCGCAACAAATTTGGCAAAATTAAGCCGCAGTTCATTTGCAGATCGCTTCTAATTCTCTAAAGCTCAAGCGCTAAAAATAAAATAAGATGCCCTAATGTAATGACAAGAAATCACATTAAACCGACCTTCTCTGACTCCCTCTCCACCCACCCCTTCTCATGCAAGCCTCTTTCTTTGCACAGTGTTTAGCCAGTCCACAGCTTTGGATGTTGCTTTACACCTTGATTACCTTCAAGCTGCTCACTTGCTGCAAAATAGAAAACTAGAAAAAGAATCAAAAAAAAAGAAGAACTGCAGAATAAGAAATGAAAACATAAACCATGAGGCAAAGAAGGAGATTGGAAAGAAAGCCATCAGAGAGGTTTCTTTTTAAAACCAATGTCGTTTTCTGGTCTATTTGAATTTCTTAATCACCTGCAGTGTTTATTCTGTTTAAATTGAACTCTGGTTCATTTTCCTGTTGGTGCATTTCATTTATGCAGGTGTGAACACAGTAATCACACCCTGGTGCTGACCAAAACAATTGCACCAAGACCCTTTGAGGAAGTGGTCTCAGTGAGTTTCAAAATGAATTTCACAGCGGTTCATTTATGCCGTGAATGTGATTTGACCTTGATCCTAACAAGCTACCAGGTGTACGTTACAAGGTTGAACTAAAACAACTTCCCAAAGCCACGTCTGCTTTTTCCTCCAAGATGCAGCAATGCACTACAGATGTGCAAAGGTTCGTATAAGCTACCAACTAACCACAAAATGAACGTAAACGGTCCGTGTTCTCCAGTAGTCTAGAACATTTTCACGTGGTTTGTAGTGATGAATTTTGGTTCGCTTGGAGTGCACTTGGATTTTTCGTTGTGTGAAGAGAAACCAAACAAGGGAGAGATTAAAAGTTAACAAATTCATCAGCTGATTCACACTAGAGTAAACAAACTATAGATGTGAAAAACAAAATGTCACTGCTGGTTTTTACTCTGTTGCTTTAAGAAAATTCTTACACTACTACCTCTACTGCACACAAATGGTTTACAATGAATGATAACCCTCAAGTGTCGTGCTCATATACAATAAGATTGTTGCTAAAACTACTAAAATGCTCATCAAACACTAGTACAATAAGATTGTTGCTAAAACTACTAAAATGCTCATCAAACACTAGTAAAATCTGTTAGCGTGCAAAGAAACCAAATAAGCAGTTAAACTGAATACCACAGTGACGCTCTTTGGTCTGCCTATGGCCTGATTATTGTAGTTTATTTGTGTTGATGTTACTATACCAAAAATGAAACCAGACTTCCTGCATATTTGTCGGTGGTTGTTCGGAAGTTAGGTTTGATAGTACGATTGCCTCATTCGTTATTCCGGGCTTTTTTGGGTTTTTTTTTTTTTTAAATTCTGTACTCATTTGTTTGCCTGCTGTTTGCCTGCCATCGTCTTTGCACTCCCTTGTCACTTCTGCCACTACCTTCACAGCCCTTCATGCCAAAGCAAAGTAATCGATTGGGTAGTAACTGCTGTCTCATTAGGAAGCTGTTGTCCTGTATTAGACCATCTACTCTC
>NW_024582699.1:604037-605565 GCF_018398535.1 Haplochromis burtoni | reverse complement strand
ACTCGGTTATTACTATAAGTCAGGGGATGATTTAGATTGAAACTGGGCCTTTTCCCTGTTAACCATAGCTGAAAGATGGAAATAACAGACACTGTCAATAAAACTTATCTTTATTGGCACACAGCTGGGTGCGGTTGTTTGTCTTTCATCCATATGAGACAGATAAATGACTCATAGTCTTCTTTTGGCAGCCGTGGGGCTAAAATGACACATTTCTTCCCAGCGGATTGCTTGGATTTGTTTGCTTTTGGGCTAAGCTGAAGGAGTATCAGCATCAGGACCTGCACACAGCCATCTGGTTTAGCTTCTCCTGCTTGATTATTTGTTAATTACACTCATCTCAGTGCCAACTGGTTTCCCCCTTTTAAACAATATCACTCGTAACAATAGAAGAACAAAGCAGGGTAGCTTCTATTGTTGAGGCTCATATACATTGTGTGTGTGTGTGTGTGTGTGTCTGTGTGTGCATGGAGAAACAAAAGCCCTGATATTTTCAACCAACTAGCATCTGATATGAAACTCTCAGGCTAATGCTGCAGATGATTTGTGGCTACATAGCCCTGCAGACGCGAGGGCTTTAGTACTTAGGGCTATATCTGTCCCTCTCCCTTTCTCTCTCATCAATCATGCAGGATCCATAGATAATGGATGGCGCTCATGGTGTTGCTTGTCTTTTACTGTTCACTGGCCAGACGGATCTGTTAACATGACCTATATACATTGGCGGGCTGTCATGTATTCAGACATGCATCGCTTAACGTGACATCAAACAAATGTGGGCTTAGTGCTTAACAGTCTGTTTCCCTTTACAATGTACTGATGTTTGAAATTTGTTTTGTATCTGTAGTTCATTTGCATCTGCCAAAGGAGGCTGAGGGCAGAGATGGACTTGGAGAGGCAATAAAGAAGTTACCGTGCAGCCTTCTGCTTTGCATTTGTGAGGGTGTATGTGGAATAGGCCTGTGCAATGTGCAATGACATGCTTCTATATTGCAGAAAACGTATGATGTTATAGAAAAACTATTATTAAAGATATCATAAGGTTAGGTTCTGAGGTTGCAGAGGTGAGGGTGTGGTGGTTCTTTCTTCTCCCCATATTCACAGTAAAGCTTCTAGCTAGCTATACTGTCATCCTCTTCTTTATTTCTATTTTAAAAATAGTTTTTAAGATAATCACTGTTTAGAAAAAAAAAAGAAGAAACATGGATGGAATGGAAAAAAAAAAGTGAAATGTCAATGAACACAATAATATTTAAGACATGGAAAACCATTGAGTTTAAAAACATTGAAGGACCATAGACCGTATAAATGATGTTACCCACTGTTAGTGAAGTCTCTTTATGAAGCCTTGATGAGTGTTTTCGCCATCATCATCTTGGTGTTGATGGTGAATGGCTTTATGAAACTTATACAAAATGGTCCTAAAGTTTTCTGCCTTGAAGTGTGTGACTGAGCCCATAAATTCATCAGTATTAACAGAGGTCAAGTCCAAGGGGTTTTAGACTGAAAGTCTTTCACAAAACACATG
>NW_024582699.1:601742-602838 GCF_018398535.1 Haplochromis burtoni | reverse complement strand
GCTTTAAGAAAATTCTTACCCTACTACCTCTACTGCTACAACATTTTTCTTCAATGACAAAATGTGAGACATTTATTATTTTGTTATGTTTATTTATTGTTTTCATGTTCTGTCTCAACTGTTACGAACTTGATGTGCAGTTAATAAGTGCAATAAATATTTATATTTGAGAAGAAAATCGTGAGAGAATCGTGATCTCAATTCTAAGCAAAAAAAATCGTGATTCTCATTTTATGCAAAATCGTGCAGCCCTAACAGACAGTGTGAGTCAAACAATTATTACAAGGTTAGCTTGGGCTGTTGTCACAATTGTGTCAAATAGCCTTGATATAGCAAAATCCAGATGGATCAATACCGTATAAGAATCTCTTTTCTATCTTCCACCTGTGTTTGGTGTTACTAATCAAACTGAGAGGTTTCCTTTGCCCCCTCCCACTGGATTCAGTCAATCTCACTATTGACTGGTGTAAAGCCTCTTTGCTGTGCCATTTGGAGACATTAGGAGATGAAATAAGGTCTCAAACACCCACTCTAACACCCTCCAACCCAGCTATGACCTGTCAGACTCATATTATATTAATGTTTTCATAAATAGATGGATATTTTTTGCTTTATTTTTCACTATTAGAGACAATTTAATTGCACAAGGTGGACCACACCTTTGTTTTATGCTCAGTGTCTTCTACTATAATCTTTCATATGCAAGTGATACACAGAGAAAGCATACATTTTTATCATTTATTACTGTGTCTCTGTGCGCAGGTTAACTTTGTGGCATGTCAGCTGTTTGCCCTGCTGATGGCTGTTTGGTTTCGGATCTACCTCCATCCCAGTAAGACCAGTCCCTTCATCAGACATGTGGTGGCCACTCTGTTGGGCTTCTACTTGGCTCTCTTCTGCTTTGGCTGGTGAGTCACCCCTCTGTTTATCCCGCAGCTCTGTTCTTGTCATCAGTGTGCTTTCAGACTCTGCTCCAACCTTCCTTCCTACATTATCACGTTAGTGACTTTGTTTTCCTGCAAACAGAGGGCATGTCCCAGTTTCATGTTATGGCTATGTGCTTTTTTTTTTTTTTTTTTTTTTTTTTTTTTTTTTT
>NW_024582699.1:598791-601722 GCF_018398535.1 Haplochromis burtoni | reverse complement strand
ATTTGACTTTACTTATGGTTCAATTATCATTATATAGTATGTTATGTAATGTTATATAATACAAGAAATGTTATGTAATGAAGTGTTCATTTCTACTTAAGTTATTTTTCTACATTTCCCAGAATGCTTCTTCCTAAGTCAGGACGTATGTGAACAGTTCACCCTCTGCTGGTTTTGCTAAACTAGCATTCAATTTTACACGTAGGTAGTGACTTTCTATCAAAACAAGTCGTTTTGATAGAAAGTCAGCTTTTAAAAATGGTGACACAGACACCCACATTTGCTTCTTGTTTGGGTTTCGTCTGTCACAGAAATTAAGCCAAAAAAGGCTCGACTCGCAAACCATTTTGGATTTCATCCCTCTTGCAGCAGTACCCATTTTCCAGTGTCATGGTTTCCGTTGGCCTTTGTTGTCCTTGTAAATATGAATACGTGCCAAACGTTAAGTCACAACTTGAGGTGCGCCTTGGCGTTGTTTTGGCTTTTCGTGCACCCCCCTACACACACGCACATAATTTTTTTTTAACCTGGTGTGTCCAGGGCATTTTGGATCTGTGCAAGCAGGTCAGAATCTACTTGAGTGTAGAGATGCCAAATGGTGCCAAATGGCAAAGAAGGAGATTGGAAAGAAAGCCATCAGAGAGGTTTCTTTTTAAAACCAATGTCGTTTTCTGGTCTATTTGAATTTCTTAATCACCTGCAGTGTTTATTCTGTTTAAATTGAACTCTGGTTCATTTTCCTGTTGGTGCATTTCATTTATGCAGGTGTGAACACAGTAATCACACCCTGGTGCTGACCAAAACAATTGCACCAAGACCCTTTGAGGAAGTGGTCTCAGTGAGTTTCAAAATGAATTTCACAGCGGTTCATTTATGCCGTGAATGTGATTTGACCTTGATCCTAACAAGCTACCAGGTGTACGTTACAAGGTTGAACTAAAACAACTTCCCAAAGCCACGTCTGCTTTTTCCTCCAAGATGCAGCAATGCACTACAGATGTGCAAAGGTTCGTATAAGCTACCAACTAACCACAAAATGAACGTAAACGGTCCGTGTTCTCCAGTAGTCTAGAACATTTTCACGTGGTTTGTAGTGATGAATTTTGGTTCGCTTGGAGTGCACTTGGATTTTTCGTTGTGTGAAGAGAAACCAAACAAGGGAGAGATTAAAAGTTAACAAATTCATCAGCTGATTCACACTAGAGTAAACAAACTATAGATGTGAAAAACAAAATGTCACTGCTGGTTTTTACTCTGTTGCTTTAAGAAAATTCTTACCCTACTACCTCTACTGCACACAAATGGTTTACAATGAATGATAACCCTCAAGTGTCGTGCTCATATACAATAAGATTGTTGCTAAAACTACTAAAATGCTCATCAAACACTAGTAAAATCTGTTAGCGTGCAAAGAAACCAAATAAGCAGTTAAACTGAATACCACAGTGACGCTCTTTGGTCTGCCTATGGCCTGATTATTGTAGTTTATTTGTGTTGATGTTACTATACCAAAAATGAAACCAGACTTCCTGCATATTTGTTGGTGGTTGTTCGGAAGTTAGGTTTGATAGTACGATTGCCTCATTCGTTATTCCGGGCTTTTTTTGGTTTTTTTTTTTTTTTTAAATTCTGTACTCATTTGTTTGCCTGCTGTTTGCCTGCCATCGTCTTTGCACTCCCTTGTCACTTCTGCCACTACCTTCACAGCCCTTCATGCCAAAGCAAAGTAATCGATTGGGTAGTAACTGCTGTCTCATTAGGAAGCTGTTGTCCTGTATTAGACCATCTACTGTACCTCTGGCACATTGCCACTGTGTGCGTGCGTGTGTGTATATATATATATAGCAAATGCAGGAAACACTTGTTTCCTCCTAATCAGACTTCAAGCTGCACAGCAAGTGAGAAAGTGATAGCCAGATAAAGTGTTATCTGATCATCACACCGATGGGGTCTTATGTCACTTTACCAACAGACTGTTTATGCTGCATGACTGAGCTGACACCAAGCTGCAAATGGATGATAGTCAATCATATAGTATCAGAAACACTCTCCTTATGTACAGTGACATGAAAAAGTATTTGTTTTGGTTTCTTTTGGATATTTGCCACACTTAAATTTTTCAGATCATCATACAAATGTTAATGTTAGACAAGGATAACCAAAGCTGATGTTGTCAGCCTGGTGGGAGGGTGGTTGGCATGGTAACCCAACTTTGTGAACATTCTCAAATTGATGCTATTGGTGCCACTACTAGAAATCTGTTTGATTCTCTGTGACCCTGACTTCAAAGTCAAGGTCATATGACTGCAAGGTCAGAGGTCAAGTTTTCTTAAAACACTTGTGAATCCAAGAACTCAAGAAGAAAGTCACCTAGAAACTTCAAACTTAGACCACAGGTGCATCTACGTGGAGGGTGAGGGGTAGCACTAGTGGCCTTTAGTATTTTAAAATGATGATTTCATTTATTAAGGGAAAAACGTTATCCAAAAATAGAACCAAAATAGAAAATCATCAACATCTGTCAGTCTGGAAAGGGTTACAAAGCCATTTGTACAGCTATGGGACTCCAGCCGACCACAGTGAGAGCCACTGTACACAAATGGAGAAACCATGGAACAGTAGGGAACCTTTACAGGACTGAACAGCCTATGAAAATCACTCCAACAGTGCATCGACAATTCATCCAGGAGGTCACAGAAGAACCTGGAACAACTGTACGTCTTACTAGTCTCAGTTAAGGTTGGTGTTGATGATTCAACCTTAAGAAACAGAATGGGATCCATGGGAGTGTTACAAGGAGAAAACCAATGCTGACCAAAAAGAACTCAAAGGCTCATCTCACATTTGCCAAAAGCACAATGGGATGGTATTCTGAGAACTGATGAGATACAAATTTAACTTTCTGGAAGGTGTGAGTCATGTCACATCTGG
>NW_024582699.1:590171-598750 GCF_018398535.1 Haplochromis burtoni | reverse complement strand
TCTCACATTTGCCAAAAGCACAATGGGATGGTATTCTGAGAACTGATGAGATACAAATTTAACTTTCTGGAAGGTGTGAGTCATGTCACATCTGGAGTAAAACTAACATAAAAAGAACATCGTACCAACAGTCAAACACGGTGGTTGTAGTGTGATGGTCTGGAGCTGCTTTGAAGCTTTAGGATCTGAATGACTTGCTATAATTAATAGACTCATGAATTCTGCTCTGTACCAGAAAATCCTGAAGGAGATGTGTGGACATATTATATCTGGCAGCCTAATCAGTTTAATGTAAGTTTTGAAGCTGGCAACCACAGATGTTTTCAAAATTCAGGCAAAACACAGGCTGTGGTTATCCATGTGGATGCACTGCAATTTCTAAATCACAAGGCCCTGTGGCAATAACAGTCCCAAGTGGACTTAAATTTATTTTTGTAAATGAACAGCATTTGACTATGTCTTCAACCACAGGCTACTTGGAAAAGTCGTCTCAAGCAAGGCTGTGGAACTTATCATCAGATACTGGCAACAGGGGAAGTGTAGTTATAAAGGAAGTGAAACACCGACTTAGTCCGACAACACAAGAGATGTGAGCAAACTTCATTTTTTCTGGCCAAAACCAGTCGTCTATTTTAGCACAAAGGGGCCAAATAGTCACTATTTGATATTTACCTCTGTGAGCGGCCGCCAAAGAGTTTTATTGTCTGCAGTAATTAGTAGGTAATAAAAAGACTATACACCCATAGAAATGTCATTAAGAAGATACATTTTATGGAGGTAATATATAGCATTTATTGTACTTGGCTCAGTATTCCCAGTTAAGTGTTTTATGTTGCTGAGACTGAATTAGGCGCTAATCACAGGGTAAAAAGGTTGAACTTGACAAGTGGAATTGGTGATAAACATGTAATGTAGAGGAAGGAAAGGGCATTAAATGCATGAATGCATCAATAGTTTTTTGGGGGTTTTTTTGTTTTTTTTGGGTGTATGCTTTTATTCAGGGGGCATATATGATGGCTTTCGTCATGGCTTTCATAGCACACAGACATTCTGCTGCTGCTCTGTGTTAGAGCCCTCGACTGCTGGTCTTAAAGGAGCTTCCTTCCAAATGCTCCAGGCTGACTGGTTTCTTTTAGGTTGTATTTCCTCTCTGCCAGAAACATACGCTTTTTTCCTCAATGCTGCTGGACAAACATTTGGAACTGATTATTTAGTACGTTTCAGGCAAACGGGTTGGAGTCTCTTTGTAAAAGAATTTTATTGCCTTTTCCCCTCTCGGACTCTTAACCCTTGTATTTTCAGTTAATTCCATTCACCCACCCCTATGATCTCTTGTTCCTCGCCAGCCCTGATAGACGTGTTGTCTTTGTTGAGTCACAGCTAACACACTGTGACATCTCTCCTCTCCTGGAGGGCTTGACGTCTGTAGGATCACACACTGCGCCCTTCAAAGATCCATCCGGTAGCTGCTGCCACTGCTGAACTGTTTGTGCCTCGCACAAAGGGAGAGAGGTGGATATATGGCAGAGTTGGTTTAATATCTTGTTAGTACGTGCTGTTACTAACATGTTAATTAAGAACATAGTGTGATGTTATGGTCACATTCCCTGCCCTGTGACTAAAGATGACACTTTACTAGTTACAAAGGTCTGTCCTCACATGGTTGCTGGTGTGACTATGCTTTGTAATGCTGTAATTTCCTCTTCCTTACAACTATACAGGTAGATAAATAAACAGTGGTATTTATTATTTGTGGTATCTGTCTCTCTACAGGTATTCCCTTCATTTCCTGGTCCAGAGTGGCCTGTCTTACAGTGTGATGGTGTTTGCTGGGCTGGAGAACATGCACAAGTAAGAAGAAAACTCACAAACCTATAAAAAAATCTGTTTGATTTAATAAACCCTGAAACCAAAACTTGAAGTTTGCTGCACTTGAATCTTGTCATTAATGTTACATTAGATATTGGACTGTTTTAAGGCTTCATGTGCTTTATCTGTTTAGGGCTCATAGGCCTAAGTCACACTGATACTGATTCTGCTCCCGGGCTTCTGTGTCCATGCCTCATGAAGACAAACACACACACTCAGACGCACAGGCATATTCACATTGGCTTAGATGTTATTTTTGCTAGAATTCAAGGTTATGAGTGCAGGTGTGAACATTGGATGTTTCCCCCTGGGAAGATCGCTCTAAATAGATACTAAGGAAATATTCATCACAACAGCTGCTCTCAGAAAGAAAAGGCTCCAAACCCAGTGACAGAATGGAAATGACAACTTTGGTTAACTAGATGAGTAACACGTTTTGACATGCATCACCCTTTGCAAGAGGTTCAACTCTTATTGTCCTTTGTAGCCCAGTGTTGTGTCTTTGCAGGTTGGTACATAAGCGCAGTCCACTCCCTCTTGCGGTAACACTTATGAAACCTTCACCTGCATTATATTTTTACATAACAAATTAGTTATTATCAGTCTAATAAGCTGAGATCGAGCTGGGGGTTTGTGCCAAGTGGCTGGACACGTCAGTCTGAACTTTAGATCGCAACCTTTGTTCTTTGAACTACTTCTAACATAGCAGCTTATGTAAACTTTAAAATATCTCAACACATAAGTTTGCCACTGGTAAAACTTTTACCTTAACGCCCTCTTTTCTTTCTTTTTTTTAAAAACTTGTCTGCAGTAATCAACCTAAGGAAATAATCTTTTGTCCCCTTTAATGGAGGCTTGCAGTGAATTATTATAAAGCTAAATACACTATTTTTTTTTCCACTGTGAAACTTCAAGCTGGCATGAAAACACTGAGGGCAAATCGACATATTCTCCAGTGTTTAAAAAAAAAAAATGCCAATCCATAGTAGGGGACATAAATGACATCCTGGATTTCAGCTGCCATCTGTGACAGATGGGGAAATCTAACAAACCCATACACAACATACAGTGAGGAAGGTCGAGCATACAGGAGCTCAGTATGACAGCTTTTTGGGTCTAAGTGTGGATCGAACCCAAGTCTGGCTGTAGTCTGACTAGAGGTGCTTTGTTTAGTTGTTGGCATCATATTTCGTACTATTCATCACGTGAGCTCCAGATCTCTTTCACTCCCAGCTCCCTGCTGTCTTTGACGGCTCACCTGTTGGATGTGGCAAATGACGGGGAATGTTCTAGATGCATTCCAACTTGCCTCGAGCGTGAACACAGCACTGCCTGCTGGTTGACGGCAAAGAGGGAGAACTGTGACATTGTTAGATATAGTGTAACTAATGAAAGAGGCTATCAGAGTAATGAAAGAGCCCACTTACAGGGATACTGGCAGTAAAAAAGAATTGTAACAAGTCAGACTTCTACAGAAATGAGAGGAAAAACTGCTGTCTTGATGCAAATGTGTTGGTACCTGATCTTTATAGTTTTCAGCTTTTGAGCCTTAAAATGAGGTAATTGTATCTAATTGGCTCTTTTACAGCATGTAGCTACTTAAAGCTGTTTAATCAATTGGGTTGTTTTTCTTTATTTTATGTGTTTTTCTTTTCTTTTTCATTTGTTTTACTGGCCTCAAGAGCCATTTTCACACATGAGCTGTGGGCCTGAGCTATATGTGAGAACGCAATTTTCTACTTCAGTTTGATTTGATATCAAATGGTCTTTGCCCTGCCAGCTCCCTAGTTTGATGTCACCTTGAACCCTTGTGAGAATCGAGTATAGTCTAGAGAATTCACAGCCAGCCAAGAGCACTTAATGTATCCTTCCACCTGCACACTCTCTAACCAGGCAGCACCTTCACCTAAACCAAACAAATGACACATAAGTCTGGAACTTATGTGTCATTTGTTTGGGGAAAACATAAAGGTAAAGAGATACTGGCATGATGCATATTCTCCCTGTGCTTGTAGGTTTCTACTGGATACTCTCACTTCCTCCCACAGTCCAAAGACATGCACAGTAATTGGTAACTCTAAATAGGGCGTAGGTGGATGCAAGCTAGGTAAAGCACTTAAGTGTGGAAAAGGCGAATATAGTGTAGCATGCATTGAGTGGTCATTAAGACCAAAAAGGGTCTGAATCCAAGTCTGTTGCAGCCGTCTGTTCATGAAACCACTTTGCTACCCTTTAAACATCTGTAGCTCCAGTGCTAGCCAACAGAGTTAAGGAAATTTGATCTCTTTTTAAATTGACTGTAAATCTAAGGGTGACATTTGTATGAATTACTTCCTCAAATTTGCTTGGCCTGCTTTTAGTTTTCATTTCTGTATATACACCGTGCACTGTATCCATACCTGCACCTCCAGTGTGGCTTGACCTGTCTACCGCTGTCCCACAGCGGGAGACCAGCCTGCTTTAGTCTCCAGGCTCCATCTGATGCCTTGAGTGGAAATGAAACACCCCCTTCTGAGCTGTAAATTACACAAATACAAATCAGGTGATGATAAGACAGGATCCCCGCTGGGCTCAGTACAAATATAGCCGGTCCTGCATATATAGTTCACATCCTCACTGATAAAATGTGGCTGCACACTTCTACTGCAGAGTGCTGATCCTGGCAAAATTAGGGTTTTTGATAAAGATTCTTTTTTTCTTTTTCTTTTTTTTTTTTTTTTTTGTTTAGTCAAAAAAAAAATCCCTTTTGTGTTGCACTAAATCACTAAATGTGCACTTTCTGGCATACAGTCTAGTCTTTTTGTTAAAAGCAAGTGTAATTTCTGCCAGTGCAACAGAACAATGTACCTCACTCCAACGCATCAGTAATATGTTTTAAGTGGGCTTTCTCCAGGTGCTCCTGCCGCCTCTCACGGATAATTGGTGATTTTTATCTCGGCTGTCAGTGTCAGAATAAGCGTTAGTAGTCATTCTCTTTGTGTCTGCTGTGTGATGGACTGGCGACCTCTTCACGATTTACCCCTCTTTTCCCCAGCTAGGACAGACTGCAGATGCAGATTTCAGTTTTTAATTCAATGCTGGATGACTGTTCAGGCAACAGTGGCTTACCTCTTTCCCTGACAAACACTTGACGACCTCCGCTGCACCCATAATGACGAGTCATGACACCTCAGAATATATAATTAAAGATGTAGTTTGACCACCATCAAAAAATAGTTTCCAGGTTTTTCCAAGGATAGCTGCACAGGGAGACCCCGCCTTCTCTAACTTCACTCATTTTGTAAAACCCCGTATGGGGGCTCAATAAAATGTGTATATTTTCACCAGATCTGACGCATGTGCAACGATACACGGAGCAGATATAATAGGGCGTTCACACTTTCTTGGGGACAAACTAATCTACTCCTTGCAATTTTTCAAGGGGTAAAGAGTTTTGTCATTACATAATTTCATTGCATTTGTTTCTTGCCACCGGTATTTACCAGCCAGTGTGACAGATAGCCCTCCAATATTTACTGACCAAATGCAGAGTCTTCCTACTAATCTACTGCTTAGTGGGTGTTAATTTTGGACCATGTATGAATGAAGACTTGAGAAATATTATGTGAAAGCGTCTGACGGACAGAATATTGTCAATTTATGCAAGAAAATAATGAAACCAGCTTTGAAAAAGCTACAGGCAGCGGTTAATAAAGTACTATAATAAGCTGCTGGTGTGGGAATCTTAGCAACATTGCAAAGAGCCGTTTGGTCTCCTATATGTGCAGAATGCTGAAAGAATATTGTGTAAACTGCTTATACCCTCGGATGAGATGCCAAGTGTGGGCTGTATACAAATCTCTGAGAATAAAAAAGGACTACGCAGTGATTATCACCAGTTTACTGTGCTTTGTCTGTCTCCTCTAAGGGTTTTGTGATTAATAGGAGTGTGCAATTGTAGTGTTTGATTGCTTCTAGAGAAATGGCTCTTGAAAGCTATACAAATGTTTCATACTGGAGAAGTACGAGTGCCTTCTTTTATTTTGTTTCATACGTGCTTGGCAGCAGATATCAGGTGACGTCTTGGATACAGTAGGCTGTGAGAAGCAAGAGGTCCCGTTGTGGCTTATCTCCAGCACAGCATTGTTGTAGCTGGTATGCTGTATTGCTTCTCAGAGAGGCACAATCCTCTTATTGTTGACAGCGGAGGGATGCTATCTGGCTAGCTTTGACTTGAGCTGACTCTGCAGCAGCTTTGTGTTAGACCCTTTAGCGCTGCTCTGTTTTTGGGCCTTGTCTTGAAAGGTCGTGTTGTCCTCAGTCTTCCCTCCCTGACAGAGACACATTGCTGGAGCCTTCTCTGCCCTTTTGTCCAGTTTACGACTCCCTCCCCCCCGCTGCATAGTTCTGCCCTGTTCCTGAGGCCACTGCGTACTGTGCTGTGTTGGGGGGGAAAAAAAAATCTTTGTTCAGCCACAGAGATCAAAACAAAGAGATGAAAGTTTATTTTTTTTTCTCCCCAGAACTCTAAAATGAACTGTTTATGTTGCACATATCAAGGTGCTGGTCTGAAAAGCTCCTCGCTGCTATGTTGAATAGTTGAGAACAAGTCGTACCCAAGTTTCTTAGCTGTTTTTGTGTCTGACTCTTGTGACTACTACTTTATTTCTTTTTTTAAAATGTCACTTAAATGCAGATAAAATCTAATAATTTTTTTTCTCTGCTTCTTTTCTGTGTAGATACTGCTTCATTGTAACACTGGGCTATTTGATATTGTGTCAAATCACACGGGTCTACGTTTTTGACTACGGCATGTACTCTGCAGATTTCACAGGGTAAGCTAACACTAGAACTCTTTCATCCTCATTTTTCACATTTCAAAAGAATGCTTTTCTTTGTACAGCCCATTAGTTATCCATTTTCTGAAACGAGCTATTTCGAATGCTTTCCTTTTAAGACCACGCTCCCTTTAAGCCCAGTTTGATTGGCTAGCCCTTGCATATACAGTGTGTTTAAAGATCAGGTGTGTGGGGCATCTGTGAACTGTATGCCTGAGCTGACCAAATTTTAAGAATAATCCCCTCTCTGTCCTCTCTAAAGTCTGAGGGAAACTGTGTGTTTTGAGTAGACTGAAGCCTGAACGTTTGGCTCACGGGGATTACTTGTGTGCTGACCTCAACATTTGAGACTTTGCCAAATGACAGAAAATGAGGCATAATCGGTGCACTTTTAAGATATTTTGGACCTTAATTTAACATTAAAGACCTTCAGTGATTGAGCTTGAATCCCAAATGGACTACAAATGACGCTAAAAGGAGAAGTCGTCGATAAGAATCGGCCGAATATTGGATGTGACTCGAGCTAAATGGATACAAGACTGAGTCCCACTGCTCATCTGTGTCCGCACGAGGACGTCGGCAGGGACTGCAGTTCCAAGTGGCTGGTTCCCATTTCTCCAGACAGTCTGACAGTTTGAGCACACAGCCTGCACTCACAGCAGGTTGGGGGTGGCTAGTTACTAAGCAACCTAATGCAAAGCCATACTTCCTCTGTGAGATTTCACTCCTTCATCTACATCTGTTGTCCCTCTGTTTTCGCTCAAAATGTCAAAATCACATGTTTTCTTAAATGTCATTGTACCTCCCACCCCAGCCAAATGTGCTTCGGAAAAAGGGAATTTTATTTAAGGCCAGTATTCAGAGTTTGGACTATTTTGTTTCCTTACTATGTTTCTTTCGGGCTAATAGGGAAAATGTCTAAGATAGGTGTTTATTTAATTAGAGTAGTAGTGCATATTTATTGAGTTAATCCATTTTTTGCATATTACAAAAACATTTCTACACAAAAAATAATTGCCTCAGTGTAATCAATTAGGAAAGTTTTTTTTTTCTTTTTCAAATATCTTGAGCCACATATCTCCACACTATATTTCAAAGATGACTAATATTCAGTAAATACATTTTTTTCTTTAAGTCACTTAACAATGACCTATGAGTCATTCAGGCAGAAAAAAGACATACTCGTGTTGTGTCAACACATAACATACAACGCATTTTAAATTCTGGCTTTAGGCACTTTTTGCAGAAATACACAATTTCTTCCAATTTCTTTGCTGAATCTGCAAAAATGCTTGATGCCAAAAGATGAGACAGTTAGGCATAAAATAGTAGTTTTGCATCAATAAGGTGATTCCTAAAGAGCTATTAGCTGAAAACTTGAAATATTTTGGCATGGTGGTCAGTGTGTGCGTGGACAAGTGGAGGGCAAAACGTTGCAGGCCTAAAAAACCTATCAAGAAAGCTTGCCTAAGAGAATTTAGGTTTTATTAAAGAATAAAGGTGGTCTTATCAAATATCGACTTTCAGGCTGGTTAGTATTATACAAACTGTTTGTATTTATATACTGCATTTCCATGAATCTCTGCAACTATTTCTCTTCTTACCAAAATATAAAGAAATGACATGTGGCTCAAGACTTTTGCACAGTACTATAGGTAAATAAAGCCTCATTTACATATTTATCCGTAAAACGTGCAAGATAAAAAATAAAAAATAAAAAAAATAATTGGCTTAAGTCTCATAGTAACATCCCATAGTTGCAACTTTTACCCAATTGGCCTTTAAAGAGCAAATAATCTCTACCCTGTGGCTTATTCTTCCGTTTGTAGCTCAACTTCATGCCACCAGCAGCTTTCATGTATAAAATTAATCCAGAATGTGCTGATGCAAGCA
>NW_024582699.1:512714-590151 GCF_018398535.1 Haplochromis burtoni | reverse complement strand
GATTCCTAAAGAGCTATTAGCTGAAAACTTGAAATATTTTGGCATGGTGGTCAGTGTGTGCGTGGACAAGTGGAGGGCAAAACGTTGCAGGCCTAAAAAACCTATCAAGAAAGCTTGCCTAAGAGAATTTAGGTTTTATTAAAGAATAAAGGTGGTCTTATCAAATATCGACTTTCAGGCTGGTTAGTATTATACAAACTGTTTGTATTTATATACTGCATTTCCATGAATCTCTGCAACTATTTCTCTTCTTACCAAAATATAAAGAAATGACATGTGGCTCAAGACTTTTGCACAGTACTATAGGTAAATAAAGCCTCATTTACATATTTATCCGTAAAACGTGCAAGATAAAAAATAAAAAATAAAAAAAATAATTGGCTTAAGTCTCATAGTAACATCCCATAGTTGCAACTTTTACCCAATTGGCCTTTAAAGAGCAAATAATCTCTACCCTGTGGCTTATTCTTCCGTTTGTAGCTCAACTTCATGCCACCAGCAGCTTTCATGTATAAAATTAATCCAGAATGTGCTGATGCAAGCATCAGGAGAGGAGCTGTGTTTTTCTGAGTTCAGGCTTATACATATCCCGCACTGATAGAGAATATCATTAAGTCGGGATCAGGAGGGTTGACCAGCACAGAACTGGAGAAAAAACAACAACAGGAAGTTTAATAAAGGCTGCCGTTATCCTGGAGGAAACTAGCCATTGTGAAGATACTACCACTCAGTGTTTGCACTGTTATTGGAAGATTCCACATAAAATATCAAACAATAGTTGCTAAATGAATACGGGATAGCAGCCAGGCAGGAAAACTCAGGACAAAGGTTTAGTGCATGAGGAAATGTATGTATCCTAAAGTCAGAACACTGAGACTTAAATGTGCTGCGTGTTTGTTTTTTGGTCTGTTTGTTTTTTTTTTTAATGTTTACTCTGTCTTTAGGCCCATGATGGTTATCACACAGAAGATCACCAGCATGGCATTTGAAATCCATGATGGTAAGGACAAGTGTCGTTAAAGCCCGTGTGTCTCCAGTGTAGTGTGCGTGCGTCTGTGTGCATACTTTGAAAAAAAGAAGTGGCAGATGTGACAGAAGTGAAAATGTCAGTTCAATTCTCTTTGGAGTGTGAAAACAGATCAGATGGCCACATTTCTGAGCCAGTTGTCAGTTCCTACAGTGGGCTACTGAACCAGAAGGAGAGCATAAACATAGTTATATAATGGAGCAATGACCAACTTTGCATTGTTTTTTTTCCCCCTCCTCAACCGTTAAGACTTTCTTTAATCTCAAATCTAATTAAACTAGACTTTGTGCTTTTGTGCTGTCCAAAAAGTCAAGTCAAGACAAGACATGTGATGGAACAGCCCCGTGTTACATTGTGACATACTGCAGAGCCTGTGATTATTTCTTTGTTTTTTTTTTAAGGTAACACAACTTTAGTGGACGTGCAAAAGTCCAATTTGTCTTCCTGTGGCTGACCTGCATTTGACTCTCCCTCCGCTCCTGGAACAAATAGAGACTTTGCTGATATAATTGAAACACCACATGTGCCAATGAGGAGTAAATAAAGATCCAGAAGTGAAATCATGTTTAAAATAGGAACACCTAACCGAGTATCAGAGAGGTACTCACAGCTGTTTAGCGCCCACTTGGTGGTTTAAGTCACCTCAGTGTACTGACTGAACACAGTCATCAATCTAATGACAATTTGGATGATGTTTACTTGAATAGTGTGATATAAGGATTTTAACTGCTTCTCTTTGCAATTATGCCAAATGCATTGGTGTCACTGGATGATTTTGCAAAGTCTCACAGGAGTACATGTTTTCTGGAGATTTCACTGTATTTTGTAGGAAGCCAAATCATTAAGAACAAGATGTAACATGTGAGTGGCATGGACAAAATGAACAGGTTGGGCAACCAGAGTTTTGAATCATCATCACTTTTACAGAACTTCTTACTGACAACGCATTTCCCATGGCCTGCAATGCAACAATGAACTGAGCTGGTTAAGCCAAGGAGCTGTACCAGCATGTTTTTATTTTAAGTTTTTGCAAACATTTTCACAAAATTCTTTACATACGGCTTAAAAATTTGGATGTCTTTTACTCTTGGTAGCTATTCAGTAA
The DNA here is from genome assembly GCF_018398535.1 of Haplochromis burtoni. Taxonomy (NCBI): domain Eukaryota; kingdom Metazoa; phylum Chordata; class Actinopteri; order Cichliformes; family Cichlidae; genus Haplochromis; species Haplochromis burtoni. The sequence continues at coordinate 588,019 of NW_024582699.1, read as the reverse complement.
CGCTGTTAAGTCCAGTCCACTGAGATAAAATGGCCCATGAATTAAATGATTTTTGACACCCCTGGTCTAATAAGTGAGATAGTAGTGGCCATGAACGAAGTGCCGCATCCTGATTACCTGCCCAATATTTATTGTCTCCCTTTGTTAGAATACATGTGTCGATGGCACAGTTTACAGTCTCAGAGGTCAATATTTAATTTGAGTTTTAAATTGAGTCAGAGGGTTAAATTGTGGCCCGAGGAACAGGAAAGTTTAACTAAATATTAGCTTGCACAACAGGCATATAATCTCATAGTATAATGAATTGCATAGCCACTGGTCTTCATAACAAAGAGCAGACTGCAAAGTGGAACAGCCAGTGTTAGGCGATGAGGTTATGCACACACAACACCCTGTTTGCTCTGTTGCATCATCTTTTCTTTACACCCTTTGCTTTTGCTCTCCGTCGCTCACTGTCCTCTGCTAACTCAGCTGTGATTGATATTGTATTGAATTTTTAAACAACATAATAGCTTAATGAATGAGAAATGGGGACAAGGGGTGACGGGTATCTTAAAAAACAAGCACTGAATAGAGAGATGAGAATGTAAGAATGAATATTAAAAAAAAAAAAAAGAAGAGTGTGTTGGGTTTAGGATCAGGTAACAGAGGATCAGGTGTGTGTGAGCCATAAATTTCCATGTAACGGTCGTTAATATTGTAAAGAAATCGTTCCTGTAGCAAGTGATATTGTTGTGTCCCGCTCAGCTATATGCTGCCAGCCAGGAAGGAAAATTTACCAGCCTGCGATTGATGGAGCATAAGTTAATTTCCACTGTTAGACAGGTGGTCTCCTTACCAACATGATGGTGGTCTGAACCCATTCTATACCTATTCTGTGAGCGTACATTGAACTCATCATCATTTCCAAGAAACTGGTTTGCGATGACTTGAGCTTTGTGGCATCATGGCATGTTACCAGCCATCAAAAGATGGGTACTGTGCTCACAGGGTCAGCAACAATACTCAGGTAGGCTGTGGCGCTTAAGCAAATCAAGACCAGGAAATGTATTTTCCAGTCTTCTATTATGGTGATCCCATGTGAATTGTCACCTCAAGTTCCTGTTCCTTTCCTGTAGATTAGATATTTGCCTTAAGAACCAGTCAATCAGGTTTTCCTAATAAAGTGGCGGATGAGCATAAATGAAGAGGGAATTGTGTTATTGAGGAAGGCCAGGGCTGCGGACAAAAACAAATAAAAAGGGGATTTACGCGCCTGCAACTTTCTGGATAAAGCCGTGAAGCGATGTCCAAAAGTTTGCAGTTTAGGGCAGCCTCATAGGATGTGAGGTTATACATCCTGGTCAGGCCCTGTGTAGCACCTACGCTAACTTGTACAATTAACGCTGCAGAATCTATGGTACAAAATGTTTTGTTGATAGTTTTAAATGGTATTAAGCTGCTGTGGCAGGAGCGTAATCCATTTCAATCCATATCCTGTTGACAGAATAAAGAGCTAAAATAGCATAGTGTATTAGAAAAATGCTTGTGACCCTTAACAAGCTTAAAATAATGCATGTGTGTGTGTGTGTGTTGTGAAGCTGTTATGCATGTCACCTGTTGGCATTGAAGTGTCTCTCTACATTTGTAGGTTTGACCAAGCGAGAAGGGCAGCTGACTCCCGGTCAGAAATACTTTGCTATCAGGTATGTGACTCAGGTATGTTTTTGATGCTTCAAATGATGAGTTCACTGAATCATGTGGAATTAAAAAGCTGCTGTGATTTTTAAATTGGCATTCAGTCTGAGAGCAATGATCCTCTTTTCTTTAATAAAGGCGTTATTGCTTTCTGCATAGGCAATCGCCACACTGCCCTCCCCTTTCAGTCTCTCTGGCGCTGTCAAGCAGTTGTTAGGCACTCTGTATCTAGGAAACAACACATTGACTACTCTCTGGTGACTTGTACTGTGGGAATGCCTATCCCCTCCATCTATCCTGCTGTATACCTGACCCCCCCCCCTTCTTGTCATTCCTATTGGAGACCATAATGCAGCAAAAACAAAAGTAAAAGTAGTTGTTTAGAAGCAGGTAGTTTATATTTGTCAAAAAGGTTAGAAAAGACTAGCCAATAAAAAGAACAGTATAGAAAAAAATGCACAGCAAAGAATAACACATATTTTACATGTGAATCTTACACAAACCAGCCTAGATGGTTATAAAACCGAGCAAACATAGTGATCACTAGAAGACCTACTCATTGTAGCTTTAAGGCCCTAGACATCACAATCCTTCGCTGGGCTACTCTGAGTCAGCCGCTTACTCTGAAATGGCTGCTGGGAAGGACATCCCGCATGTTCAAGCAGTCAGACTGTGCTTCACCTAGCAGATGAAATTTAAATAGGAAAAACTAGGAGAAAAAAAGTCTCCAGGGTCAGTCGAGATTCTCCATCTTTGCTTGGACCGTTCAGTCGAATAAATCCTACTTCTTCTCAGTCGATATGGACAATACTGCTCTAAGGCATTATAACATGGGTTTAGTCACTCATATATGTTTGGTCTGGTTTCTGTAATGAATGGATGAATATTTTCTAATGTTCAATCCCTGTCTCCTCAAGTCGTATGCCCAGTTTGTTGGAATACTTGAGCTACAACTGTAACTTCATGGGGATCCTGGCAGGGCCAACCTGCTCCTACAACGACTACAAGGCCTTCATTGAAGGAACGTGCTACCAGCCGCGGCACCAGGAGAACGCCAACGGCAAGGAGAATGGAAAGTACAAGCAAACCGAACCCTCGCCCAAGGTACAAAGCACATTAGTGGACACAGTTAAGTCCCATTTAGATTGGTTAGGCAGATGAGCCTAACGGTCAATACAAAATTGCAGTTTTTACTTGACAGAAGGTACTATCTTGAATCTTGAATGCACATAACTGTGATGTAAAATTGCACATTTCGATAAAAGGCCCAAAGTGGAGCAGTCCTAAGAATAATATATTGCCATACATATACAGGGTTTTGATTTGCGTGACAGAAACTGGGACATTACTGGGAATTTGTGACGCAAATATCGAAACCTCAAGGTTTTTTATATATTCTTGATGCATAATGCATTAATAATTTAACGACAGTCCAAGATTAGCGTTTGTGTTTAAGTGTTTCATAAAAGAAAGGAACAAAGTGAAAACAGATGTTGCTAAATATAAAACATGAAAGGATTCTCAAGGACTTGATTTACCTTCAAATCAGCTTAACCGGGTTTCTGTAGAATAACATCACCTCTCGTCATGTTGCCAGCGTTCGTTTTTGAATATAATAGAGTGCACCGAGTTTAATTGGATTGCTTAATTGCTTTTATTGTCTCCCACCTTTGTCCAGAATGATGTCATCTCCAAGCTGTGTACCTGTGCTATCTCGCTGGCCGTCTATCTGTCCCTCTACAAGCTACTCCCAGTGGAGCGCTCGATAGACGACGACTTTGTAAACTCCACACCCTTCCATCTCCAGGTTGTCTACCTTTACTTGGCAATGCTGGCGCTGAGGCCAAAGTACTACTTTGTCTGGACGCTCGGTGAGTTTGACTTGGCTTTCTTATCAGTGAATAACACATTTCCTCCCATAAATGTGTTATTCAGAGATTTGAATCTGTCATTTGAATGTTTACAAATAAAATCTGTATATTCTGATTTTATGCAGATTTTAAACATTTGCATAAACACTGTATATACAGAGGTTCCCTTATGCTGGAAAGGAAACAGTCTTTAAATAACATGTGTAACGTGCACAAAATGTTAGGAAGAGCTGGGACAGGAGAGGGAGGAAATACCTTATGCCTACTGGCATTCAAATTTTCAAATTTGGTGATAAGCTGGACAGTCTGATGAAATGTGTGTCTATAAGTGTTACTAAGATCATATTGCTCAACCCCACTGCCTCTTTAAGTTTTATAATTGAACTTGTCTATGTGAAATGCAACCTCAAGATATTTTTTGAGGTAACAGTGCCATCTAGTGGTGAAGATCTAGTGGTGTCGCGCTTAATTTTAGACAAACGCATCCAAGGCTCCATTTGTTTCCGTCACTACTTTACAAACTGCAGGGAGGGAAGCTCTTGTCATTCTTTACTGTAGTCGCTCTACTCTGAAGCCCATGTACCTCTGTCCCGCAGCTGATGCTATCAACAATGCTGCCGGATTCGGCTTCAACGGATACAACAAAGATGGCTCCCCACGGTGGGATCTGATATCAAATCTCAGAATTCTGGACATTGAGGTCTGGATCTTTGTTCTCATTTTATTATTTTGTATCCAGATAAAGCCCCTTTTTATGTAAAGCCTGAAAGAATATTTTTTTCTGTATTCGTTTTCAGTTCGCCACCAGTTTCAAGTTGTTCCTAGACAATTGGAACATTCAAACAGCTCTTTGGCTTAAGAGGTAAGAGCATTTCTGTTATAATGCTGTAGCTTTCTTAGTTTGCGAGAGAACAAGTTGTGCATGTATATTGTCCTTGACACATAAGCAAAAATGTTTGCTTGATACCTGCATCATTTATGTGGAGACATTTTACAGAACCTATAATCTGAAGCATTTGTATTTGATGCAGTGAACTTAAATTAGACAGTTTTGCCCATTTATGAGATTTTGATTCATTGGTCTCCACTTTTTTGGACTGAGCGCTAGATGTACGCATTATGTTTTCTTCTCAGGGTGTGCTACGAGCGCTGTCCCATTAACCCCACTGCTGCCACCTTCCTGCTGTCAGCCATGTGGCACGGGGTGTACCCTGGCTACTATCTGACCTTCCTTACTGGCATCGGCATGACCATGGCTGCACGTGCAGTGAGTACACGCAGTGCACACTGTTCAATTGATGAAAACCTTCTGAATTTGTATATTACTTACTTTCAAAAAACTTTGCTACAAAAATTGATTTGTTTGCCACCGCCATACTAGACTTTAAGACCTCTATAGATTTACCACAGCTACTTAACAGACCAACGAACACACAACAAAATCACTTAATGGATTGCAAGTGGATAATAATGAAGTAGTGTGCCACTTGAACCTCATTTTGAGCGTGAGGCCATTACCACTAATCTCAGCAAAGCCAGACATCTTCATTCCAGTTATGTCAAAAGAGGAGACAGGAGGAGATTTATGCAGAGACAGTGGACTGATAGTACACTAGGAATGCATTAAATCTCTGGATAAAAGAGATAAAATGCAGAAACGGTCAATTTTGTGTGCGGGGCAGTGAGTTGTGAGTTTCTGCAGCGACTGTATCCTTCTTTATCTGAAGGAAGACAAGCAGAGCATTGACCTAGTTATGCCAACTTCTGGCCTTTGCCAGTTTCAGAGATAGATTCCTCCTAAGATCTACGAGGGACAGAAAGAGACGGCGCAAAAGAAAGATGGGCAGATAATGAGTGGAAGCCGACAGTAATCCCTGCTGTCATGTGGAGATTTTTGGAACTAGGTCAGTTAGCTCAACTTTAGTCTATCGTACGGAAGAGTGGGTAGAGTATAATTCGAACTTTACAGCTTCATTTACCTAAAATGTTTAAATTGACAAGTTGAACTTGTTAGAGCAGTAAGAAAAATACTTTCTCTTTCAGGTAAGGCACAACATCAGGCCGTACTTCCTGATGTCTGACTCATACAAGGGCATCTATGATGTGATCACGTGGGCATGGACTCAGGTGGCCATTAGTTATACAGTGGCGCCATTTGTGCTACTTGCAGTAGGACCCTCACTCAAGTTCTACAGGTACGTCTATGAGCTTCTTATACACTGTGGCGTAGGAGACACAATGTCAGCCTTTCTTATTTTAAAGAATACATTCATTTTGCGAGCAATTCTGTTGTGTGAGATTACCGTGGTATTGTAGCAAACTTAAACTTTATTATTGTTGTAGTATTAAAAATGTAAATGAAATCGTTGCCCGTAGTGTTGAAATTTACATGTTTTTATTAGCCTGTCAGGTGGTAATGGTTAACGAGACAGCTTTATGATTGGAGGATGAGGAGGAAATAAAACAAGTGACCTTAACATTGACCAGTTGCTGCAAAGAAATTACGATCCAAACATCAACAACAGCTGCTAGACAGGCAGTAAAGAACAGACACTGTAGTAGTGATGTGCGAATCATGAATGAATCGTTCAATACTCGAGAATCACTTTACTGACTCGTGACTCATGATTCACAAGCCCAACTGACACACTGACTCATCCCTGTTGCTATTAGCAAACTAATTTCATTAGTAGAAATATATCTAGCTTATAATTAAAATTGTGTGGGGGGAAAAAAAACAACAGCCAGTTTCTTAACAAAAACATTTCTGCTCTGAACTGGAAGAAAAAACCCTGAGTCACATCAAGACAATAGCTCCTCGGTTCACAGTAGCATCGCTCTGCTAGCATGCTAACAGCACATTTGAGTTACTCGCCCCCTCCCTCCTGTGCTGAATCCTAGCATGACCGAATCACTCACTCACTCACCCCCTCCCTCCTTGCTCACAGCTTCGTCTTCTTGGTTGGCAACCAATGTTAAGAAACATTACTGAGCTGCAAATGTCATAAACCCATAATTTATTCACAATAGAGTACAGAATGGTAAATGGCCTGCATTTGTATAGCGCTTTACTCAGTCCCTAAGGACCCCAAAGCGCTTCACACTACATTCAGTCATTCACCCATTCACACACACGTGATTGCAAGCTACATTGTAGCCACTGACAGAGGCTGCTGAACACTGGCGCCACCGGGCCCTCTGACCACCACCAGTAGGCAAACATGGGGTTAGTATCTTGCCCAAGGATATTTGGCATGCAGCCAGGAGGGAGCCTGGGATCGAACCACCGACCTTCTGATTAGTGGCTGACCTGCTCTGCCACCTGAGCTACAGCCACCCACAGAAAACATATCAAATGTTTAAACTGAGAAAATGTACCATTTTTAAGAAAAATATTAGTTTGTTTTCAATTTGATGGCAGCAACATTTCTCAAAAAAATTGGTAGAGCCATGTCTTGTAGCAGTCTATGAATATCCTGGAACTGAGGAGAGCCGGGCTGGACTTTTGGGAGAAGATTGTCTCATTTTTCAGTCCCGGGTCTTCATTTTTGTATTTTATGTCTGTGATGCGCCAGATGTTTTCTGTTGATGAAAGGTCTGACTGCAGGCAAGCTAAACTGGCTTGTTTGTTTACTACAAAGTCATGTTGTCAAACATGTGCAGTATGCAGTTTACTGTTGTCTTGTTAACAACATTCTCTCTCATCGATGTTTTCGCAGGACTTGGTACTTTGGGTTACATCTTCTATGTCTGCTGGTGGTCCTGGCCCTACCTGTCAAGTCGAAACGCCGGCAGGCCAAAGAGCAGCAGGACGACCTCCAGAAGGACAACCAGACAGATCACAACAGCACAGACAACAACTGCAACCAGAAAGAAAAGACCACATGAGGGTCGGGACGGTGACGCGCCGCCCCTTCAGCAGCAGAAACACTGAGACGAACTATAAACTACTGAAACCTGGAGTGTGTTGAGTCTGTTTACCTGACAAAGAACCAAATATCTCCTATCAGACAGAAAACACAAGTCTACATCCTGGCAAAAACTTCCAGTAGCAAGGCTGACAGCAATCACACTTCTGACATGGATACAAGACCAAGGTGAAGAAATGGCCAAGGTGTAAACTAATGAGCGGTAGTGGTTACTTTACAATACATTAGTGAAAACGAACACCTCCAAGCTGCCTTAAACCCTCTGTGTACTTTAAAGGTGAAATAACAGTTTGAATGGCACGCTGCAGGAACCTAAATGCAGTTACACCAGTGTGGTTTCATGTAAGGTAAACAGATTTAAAGCGCAGTATGTGGAGGGTTTTTGTCATTGTCTGGGTACAAGCCTCTGTTAGGTGGCAACAGAAAACCGTGTACATGTAAAAGAAACATAACCTTTATCATCAGCTGCCAATTTCAAACAGGCCTTAGGATCCTCAACATATTGTTTGATTTCTATGTCTTTTTTTTTTTTAATCTCTATTCCAGAAGAATTCACATCGTGTGTGTTTTGTACTTAGATGTTTGTGACGACACTAATTGAAATCCATTCTGAATGCTCTTTTGTTTTTTGTGGGATGACTTGACTATGCCTGAAAGAGAGAATCTCAAAGTGGAATTCAGATCTCATTCCTCTCCAGTCTAAAAGATTTAATAACTGGATATCTTTTTATATTTTTCATATCTGCTGCTTTTTTTTTTTTTTGTTGGGCAAAGAAGACTCATCTGATAAATGTGTGTTTCAAAGGGAGTTTGTTTACCCTATGGTAACTTAGAATACCTTTTAAGGCTTGTTGACTTGGGGTTCAGAATTTTTATTTTTTTTTTAATTTCTGCTGATATTTGTCTCATGACAGGTTTCCTCTGTGTTCAGTTGTTAAAACAAGTCTCCAAAATGATTTTAATTAACAGAATTCCTACAGAATTTACATCCTTCTTGAGTTATTTGTGCAGTAATTGTCTTAAGTCCTACAAACGCAACAGAAATCTAATCAGATCACCGCACTGACTTAGAAATAAAGTGTCAAATGGTCCATGCACAGTGCATAAAAGCACATAAAGAAACCAGTTACAGTTATATATGTACGTGACTTTATAGTATTGTACAAATTTCAAACACATAAGCCAGCTGTTGTGGTAAATGGTCTTATTTCATATTGTGTGCACTTAATGTTAGCCTAGGGGATGTTTCAGCATTTGCTGTATGGTGTTCCTGTTTCCTCATGTTGTTTTGGTCCATGGCTCGCCTTATTAGCCTTCTAGAGTCCCCCAGTTGGACCTTATAACAGCGACTGCTGTGATATTTTTCTGAAATCATTAGATCGGATTAATGAATGATGTAGTTAATGAAAACATGGTGCAGAGAGGACCTTTTACAAGGCGCCTCGCTGTTCTTTGAATAATAGTGACACATAAATGTACCTGTAAGAGCAAGATATAATCTTGGGATTTCAAAGCCCACAACATCACTTTGAAATTATGCTTCCTTTTTTTTTCTTTTTCCAAAAATCATTCTCAATAATTTAAGTTAAACTGATGCATTCGTTTCCTGTAAAGTAGTAACAAAGCAGCAGAGATGAGTTGGGGATTTTTCTTTCTTTTTTTTTTTGGTTTTTAAGACTAAGATAACACTCGCATTTTCCTGCCATAACTTTGTGTGTGTGTACCAGTATTCATGTGACCCGTTGATGTTGATGTGAACTCGACTTCACTATATTTGTAGCCTGGGCCCTGTGTAGGCGAGAGCGGCCCACCCAAGGGGAAAGGGATGTCATTGTTCAAAAACATAGCGATTATTGCACTGCATGGCCACCCAAACCAGCAGATCAATGCAAACTGCTCCATATGTCCAAAGTGCCAAATCATAAATGGCGCATTTTGGTTTTTTTTTCTTTTGTGTATAAGTGGGCCTGCGTGTGTGCGTGTGCGTGCCTGTGGAACATATTGGTTATTTTTGTGTCAGAAGGAAATTTATTGAAAGATTTGTATAACAGTACATTACAATTCTGATTTATGTGGGGGAATAAAGAGAACTTATTTTTAAACACTAACACTGCCATTATGTCATAAATGATTTGTTTTTGTCCTGTTAAAAAAAAAAGAAGTAATTTGTTTTTAAATGAATGCAAACACTAGTACAAAAGGGCTTTCGCTGCATATATCACATGTGCATATAACATTAACCTCCTAGGACCTGCCGTCCACATACATCATGGGTTATTTAGACCAAAATACACAATTTTGCTCTACAAGGGTCTAATATCCACTTACGAGAACATTATACTGCTACTGTTCTATCAAAATTAGTTTTTTCTTAAAAACAAAAATAAGGTAAAAAAAATTCTTTGTTTTTACATTCATTGGGCCCCAATGTGACCAAATATCAAAGAGAAATTAAAAAAGCATGTCGTGGAAGAGTTCAGGTCTTAGGAGGTTAAGATTCTTGCATGTTAAAGAGAAACACGAGTAGAATCATTAAAATATATTTATCAATTGGGTTTTTATCTTTTATTGATTTTTGTCTCTCTTTTTTTTTTTTTTTTAAACAATACTTGACTTGTGTGGATATATCCTTCATCCTCCCGAAGTCAAAAAAAAAAATGGGGCAAACAAAAGGACTTGGCCTTATTTTCTGCTTTGTAGTGTAACAAAATTGCCATCATCATTAGATTATCCATCTACTGCTCCATGCACATCATAATGGGAATTGAGTACAAATTGGGGGGAGTATCCAGATGCTTTACTCAGGTTCAGCATTTATATTATACTTTAATAGGCGACCAAAGAAAAAGCTAAATATTTTGCTTTATATCAACAGAATTGCCTAAAAGCAACGCACAGCATGTAAGCTTTGTGCTTAAAGCTTATTTTAACTACTTGTTGAATTCAGAAAAATATTTTGTTGTGTTTTTAAACTCAGAACCTATAAAGTTACTGTTAAAACTGTAAAATTAATGTCGTACAGTAAAAACAAATCCCACCTCCCCGCTTTTTCCCCCCTGTTAGTTTTCTTGCCACATGTTACCCTGCTGTACTCTTGGGTGCGAGGAGGTGGAGTCTTACTGTAGCAGGTCGAGGCTCCTCTGTCAAATAGAAGCAAAGATATTATGGCTTAAAAAACGAAGACCTTGTGACTGGATTATCTGGACCGGAATTAAAATACAGAGCAACCCAGCGTAGGTAAGACTACTTTAAAAAATTGTTGGTGTACTTTTCTCCAGCTTTTTAGAGGAGATAAAAATAAATAAATAAAAATGTAGGGACCTGTTGGAAAGCTAACGCTAGCCTGTTAGCCCGTTTCCAGGTTTGGCTAGCTTGTGTTTTCAAGTTGCTTCCTAGTGATAGTGAACGGGAAGTCGCTGCTGTGTTTGCAATATCGTGTTTGCAAAAGACCTTTGTCAAGACACCGGAATAACCGAGCCACACTAGTTCTAAACTTTTCTTCGCCTCGTCTCATTTAAAGCCATGTGATTATATGCGCGTCATACAGATGTTCTTTTTTTAAGAGTCATGGGGGTCAGAGCAGTGAACGCACCATAGACTTGGTGACTTTATATTATACACCGTATCAACATCGTTTAAATGGCACGATGTTGATACGGTGTTTTGCCTGTCAGTTTGTTGTGTCCATGAACTTTGTGCACGTTGCAAAGCCCACAGCCAAGCAGTTTAAGACTCTGTGTGTATCAAAAACATGAGACAGTTTTTGCTTATCCATATGACATTAGCAGACCCTGGTATGCATAAGGGAACTGAATCCTCAGCAGTTTCATACCCACATGACTGGTCATAAAAAGCTGACAGGTTAAATTTAGAGACCCTATCCAGTGTTGCTTAGTTCCCTTCTAACATTTGAATGCGTTCAGATAACCAAACAGCTGACGTGGAGTTTTATTTGATGGTTTGTGATGTTAGCTAGTGCTCTGTGTTTTTACATAAACACTATAAATGTCATGTTTATGTCAGTTTTCCAGCTGGAAACAAAGAGAATTGGGTTGCAAGTAACAAGTGTTTTCATTACTGATTTAGAATTTATTATTTTCTTGGTCGATTTGACTTTTGGACATTAAAATGCCAGAAAACCGAACTTCTAAAGCCAGTTTCTTGTTTTGTCAGGGCGGCAACACAATTTATTTGATAAATTGTCACATTTAAGAATGGGTTAGAAAATAACTTGCAGTGATCGACTGATTTATTTGGTAATCCTTTGTTTTTCTTTATTTTTGTATCCAGAATCCTGTGTGTAGATCATTTTTATAGCACTAATTCACTTTCACAAGAACTGTGTTCATTTTCATTAATAACAGTAAATTGTTTGGTTTTCTACTATATTGTTGGGTGATTCAAAGGGTTAGTTTAATATTTAATTTTAATTGATCAGCACCTGAGTCATTGTAAACACTGTGATTATAGTGATACTAAAGTGACAGCTCCCATGCTACTTTATTGCATTATCTGTAAAATTAAGTCATACAGATGAGTCCAAACATCCTAATTGGCCTTTTATCTTTATCAGTCGGTGCCAAGCCATTGCATGTAATGAATGAATATCTGGTCGTGTGCCTCTATTGTGTTGGGTGAGGATGGGCGTAGGCCAGCCCCCTCATCTAATATTCAGCTGTTTGTAAAAAGGGGGGGATGCTGAGCCTGAGCCTGGCAGTGCTTGTTGAAACTGTGTGCAGCTGAGCAGAGAACCACTGCCAGTTTTACCCTTCACGAAGGTAAGAGTTTCTTTTGTAGTAATGTTTTCTGGAGATTGTAGGTCTTATTTTCCCTTCTTTCTCCAGCAGCTTATTTTTGATGTTTTTTCTTTCTTTCTTTTTTACTGGTTTATTGTCTCTGAGCTTTAGTGTGCATGTGTTTTGTGAAAAAGATGCGACTGAGCTCCACTCTGATCACTGCTGAACAGGGAGAGAGCGCTTAATGTTTACTGATTGGTTCTTGGGTGTATTTGTCCACCCATTATGCTGAGAGGCAAGAAGCTGGGGAGGGTGTGTCAACAGGCTCCAATTGCTTTGACTGTAAACAAAGGATTTTTTTCTCACCTCTTCCTGGCACTGTCTAATATGGGCAAATGGTTACCAGGCGATCCCTGACTGAAAATATAAAGAATTCAGAAAAAAAAGGTTAAATATTTGCATTGATTGGTTACTCTGCATTTGAGTAAACTGCCAGGCCTTTGTACTGACAGCCCAAGAGGCATGTGACATTTGAGTGTTTATTGACCTGAGCTTGAGCTGCTTGTCTGAAGGATTATGGTGAAATATTGAGCCGTATATAAAGCCCATTGCCAGGGCAACTTACAAGCAATGAATGGAGCTGATTAATTCTTTGTTACTGTGGCAGGAAGTAGGTCTGACCATTAGGAAAGAGCCCAACTTGATGAATGATTAATGAGTGCTTTTATCGATTGGCTGAATCCCTAATTCCTGTAAAAACCCCTTTCAAAAGAAAACATATTTTAGGGGCTTTTTCTTGTCCAGATGTATTATACAATACATTTCTGGGAGTTTTGTGCAATTTTATCTTAAACTGGGAATATCCTTTCTAAATATAGAGTAAGTCAATACCCAGTAGTTAAAGTGTCAAAGAAAAAAACAAACCTTGGCCGTCCAGTTAAGGTAAAAAGGCTTAAAATGACTCAGTAAATTTAGAAACATGCTTGTCTCTGGGTTTAGGATAATTCTTGAGAATGGTTCACTCCAATTATAGATAATCTCGCTCCAGTGGGTTATGTGCATTGATTTGTCATATAGTCACTGCGTCTTACTGCTTTTTTCCTATCGGTGCTAAAGTACTTTTAGGGAGAACTCTGCTTTTTTCTTGTGTACAAAAGTTCCGCAATGTCCAATTTCAGGAAGTGGAGGAGGGTAGAAAAGGCTGGCTCTGATATAATTGGAGCAAACAGTCGAGTGCACCGATTGTCCTAGCCCTTATTACATCAGAGAGTCAAAGTTTAAAGGCTATTGTTTGTCTTCATTGGTATTTGATGGCTTGGTTAACTATCTTGAGCAGAGCTTTGTGATTGCTCAGCCTTCATTATACTGAGTGGACAAATTTCAGTCAGTGTTTTCAGCCTCAGCAGACAGACTGAACGAAACTGAAGAGAACTAACAGCCCCTGCTCATCCCTGTGTAATAAGCTTGTTTAATAGAATTGTAAGTATGGTTATAATGATACTTTAACATGATATTAAAAGATTTGTAATGACCTCTGAAATGCACGCATATAGTTGCATTAGAGTGGATATTGCAACATGTCGAACACACACTTTTTATATGTGTGTTTCTTAAATATTATACTTTAATGTGTACACCATCTAGTTTCTGCTGTATTGTTATTGTTTGTATGGGAGAGCTTATGCATGCAAGTTGGGGTTTGGACAGTGGTGATTTATTCCACTGCATCACTTCAAAGGCACACCACACCGCTTCCCGGTCACGATTTTAACTTCTTGTTTGTCTCTTAGAAGTGCTTTATATTTAGCTGCACAGGCCACAAAGCTATTGTTGTGCTCTTTAGCTCATTGTGAATGCTGCTTTTGCTCTCATTCTGCAGGGGTGTATAGCTGGTTAGCTGTCAACCATGGATACCAGCACGTCCCTAAAGATGACCTCTCTGGCTGTCCAGAGTCTGTTCAGCTATGTGGACGAGGAGAACCTGGCTGCCATCAAAGCGCATTTGGACATGTTCACGGATGTGGACAGCAGGAGTGATGTAAGCCACATCACAGCAGCCTTAATGTTGGCTCTAGAAGTTCAGGGAAGAATAAGCAGTAATTAAAGGCTCTTTAAAATAACTTTAGTTGGTGTTATGTAGGAAAACTGAAATCCTTCTGTGTGGAGTTTGTGTCCTCTTCCTGTTCAAAAACATACTTGTTAGGTTAATTGGTGATTCTTGGCTTTAGGTGAGAATATGAATGGTTGTTTGTGCTTGCCTTATGAAGGACTGGTGACCTCTCCAGGCTGTTTCCTATCTCTCACCCAAAATCAGCTTGGATTGGCTCCAGCTAGTAGCTAAGAAAATGAATGGATGGATGAAGATATAGTACTCATAAAACATTATTATGTTATTATCTTTTGCGTTCTTAATTATTTTAGATAACATTTTAGATATCTCTTGTCGCTGCAATTAAAAGGTCAGCTACTGTTTTACAACAGTAAAGAAATTGTTTATTATGTGCACTTAGTACTCATAGGACGTTATTGCAGTATACCCTGAAAGACACAGAGGGATAGAGCTTAGAAGGGAATATAAACATCCGAGGCCATTAAAAGGTAATGCAGTATCTCCACACTATGTGTACTGTACACTGTACGATTGTAGCAGCTGTAAGTAGCCTGATTCCTGTATTTGCAACATATGCAATCTTAAAGGATAATGCCAGTGAGATGATATTTTGTCAAGAAATCCTACAAAAAGACCAGAACTCCAAAACTGAACCGATCCTACTACTAATAAGTATTTTCATGTAGCCAAAATCTGATTGTTGCACATTGCTGTTTGTTTCCATGTTTGTCTATATAGGTGCTGTAGTTTATGCACAGTGCTTGTATAGACACCCTCTTGCTGTTGCTGTAATTACCACAAAGTGTTAAATTTCCTGCAAATGAGTCCCGAGTTACATTTAGGAGCATTTACCAAAAAAATAGAGCACATAGCAGGTTGTTAAAAGATTAAAGAAATAAAATTGTGCGGCGACAGACAGTCTGGTACCCGAGTAGAGCAGATTTTGTAATTTTAGGCTTTATATGAATTTGTTGACAAAGAAAAATTGAGACAATTCCAGACCTCTCCCTTAATGTGGAAAATATCAAGCAGCGTGTAGACTTGTATGGGACAGTAATCAGTTATGTTACTGTACATGAAGTCATAAAATCGTTGGACCTATCTGTCATTTTGTTCCAGTGACGTCTTATTTCATTTGTATTGGATAATCAACCACCTGTACTCCGCGTCTCCTTGTTTCAGAATGGACAGACTCCCCTCATGGTGGCAGCAGAGCAGGGCAGTCTGGAAATAGTGCAGGAGCTCATTAAGAGAGGAGCCAACGTTAACTTGGACGATATTGTAAGTTTTCAAATGCACACGCACGTGTCATCTCTTAATAAAGAGCACAGCCCCAAACATGAGTAAACGCAATGTACGCAGAATGGAGGGACAGGTGAAAAACAGTGCGGTCATTTAAACCACATCATCCACTTGACAAAGAAGACATAACTAGTGGCCTTGATGTTCCATCTTGCTGAACTCACCACATTCGGGCTTAGCCCTCAGCTGTTATGATCCGTCATGAGCCATAATGACAGCTTATTACATACTTTTACCTTCGCTCATTTGAGTAAATGACAGGATCCACTCACTAGCCAACACCCTGCGACTTCAGATCCCAGCACACACTCACGCACGCATGCAGCCTCCTACTTCGACGCACGCATGCATTGCTCTCACACCACTTATTAACATCTCACGTAATGTAACCTATTATTACACATGGCGCACTCAAAGTCAAAGAAGAGAGAGGAAGTTTTCCATTTCGTAGTTCTGTCCGTGTCTCACACTCGCGCTCTGTGACACCTTTGTCTCTCGATGCGACACCGCGTTCCCATGAGCACCTGGTACGACCAGCTGGTAGGTGCGGTTTTCTTTTTTTTTTTTCTAACCATCCTCGAGCGTCCCATTTATTGCTCTGACAGATGCTCTGTCAACTGGATTTAGAGAATGGGAGTTCTCAAAGTAACAGGTAGTGTCTGTGTACAGGACTGCTGGACGGCGCTGATCTCGGCAGCTAAGGAGGGACACATCGAGGTGGTGAGGGACTTGCTGGAGAACAATGCTAACCTTGAGCACAGAGACATGGTGAGAATGTAGACGGTGTGAAATTTTTCCTCATTTAAAATATGTAAAGTTTGTGTTTACTATACTACAAATACAAAGGAGCAAAAATGAAATTTGGCTAGAAAACTGGGCTCCCAACATCTAGCTAGCCTTGTGGGTGAAACGTGATCCAACACCTGTTACGTATTGGCCAATAGCCTTTTGTTTTGCTTTAGCTCCTCACTAATTCCCCTTACTTTCAATCAGTGTTACCAAATAAAGTCTTAAATGTATTTGGGGTATATTGCTGAGCTGGAACAAGCTCCAAGCACAACCAAAATGACTTAATTTACGATAATATTAAAAAAAAAAAGGCTAGATAGCTTAACAACAGAAAAGAAAAAGACCTCAAATCAGTCTTATGAATTTACTGAAATGGTATATATTCCTTTTTATATTTATTAATGCTTTCTGTTTGATGTGACAGTTCCAGTGCTGGTTGAACAGAGTAATGCATTAGCTTGGAAATCGACCTAAAATTAAATTACTTTCTGTCTGATGGCTCCTTTCTAGTAGTAATCCCATTTACTGGGCTCTGGTTGTCTTTGCATGGGGCAGTGATATGATTTAGTTACTTCGTCAGAGGCAAAGACTCGACAGTAACCAAACTATAGAAGCTTTTTTCTGTATTAATAAGATTAAAAGCAATGCTTAGGAAATATGATCTACATGTTGTTCCTAACTGGGCTGAAATCCTGGGAGAAATGTTAAAAAACACAGTAAGGATAGTGAAAACTAACAGTCTTTATGTATCACCGTGTATCAAAGGATACATTTGCTTTCGCATTATGTACCAGACATGTACATTATAAATCCTTGGCCTCTGCAACTCCATGGCAATGAGTCAGGAGGTGGGCTGACTCATTGGCGTTCATGGTGTGTCTAAGCTGCGTAGGAGAGATCACAGTCAGTCATCACAGTGGGATCATAATAAACGACACTGTGTGATACTTCACTTACTGGGTCACGTCATCTTTAAATAGCACATTTTCCAACCACAAAATCTGTCTAGATCTGTACTAGCATGTAAGGTCAGTACTGTTGTTTGTCTTCCTCTTTATTATAATAAAATAAACTGAATATTACATGTGTTGTGTGTGTTGCTGTTTTCTGATCGTGTACACTTAAACTCCTCACTAGCTGAACTAGATTATCTGTGTTTTCTACTTAGGGAGGCTGGACTGCTCTCATGTGGGCAGCCTATAAAGGTCGTACAGATGTGGCCCAGCTGCTTTTGGAAAAAGGATCCAACCCTAACATCACTGGACAGGTATAAAAACTCAACACAGCATTGTTATTTGTATGTTATCTGTGTCTTCTGAAATCTTTGGGCATCTGTGATCTGATAATCTGAATAAAGACATTATTTGGTTTGTTTGTTATGATTTTAAACTCTGTGTAAATGCAGGGAAATAGAGAGAAATGTCTCATTTTAAATAAGTGGTAAAAGTCAGTAAATTTGAGAATTAAAGATAAAAAAGGGGTAAGCACCGCAGTGCTTTGCCTCTCCCCATCATCTGCTTTTACAGCTTGAAGCATTTGTATGACCGCGGGCTTAACACTGATCATTAGTTACTGTCAGCATGACTACACGGCTGTCCTCTGCCCCAACAGTACAGCGTCTACCCCATTATCTGGGCGGCAGGTCGAGGCCACGCAGAGATTGTCCGTCTCCTGCTGGAGCACGGAGCCAAGGTCAATTGCTCAGACAAGGTAACTACATACTGACAGATGCTCATTATTTACTTGCTTTAAATCCCACATAAGATGTGCTTTGTGGTTAGGGCTCGGTCTAAAAGAACATTCTTATTCCCCAAGTGCTTTTCCTCTGTCCTGGGGCTATATTCATTGCCCTTCCTTCATGATTAATCAATCTCTAGGTTGTTGATTGAATCATCTCTTGCACTCTGTCATTTTTTATTTGTAGTATGGCACCACTCCTTTGATCTGGGCAGCCCGGAAGGGCCACTATGACTGTGTGATGCACCTCTTGGCCAATGGAGCTGATGTAGACCAGGAAGGAGCAGTAAGTAGACTGTCAGTAGCATTCAGCAGTGATGCTAATCGTTTCATATAAAAATGGACACACTGTGTCAAAGGGAGTGTTTTCCTTTCTGTGTAAATTATTTTGATTCTGAGTCAAGCTGTACATTAGGCAGCACCTCAGCTGTAGTTCACATAACTATAAACAAGACAGTGCTGTCATTTATTTCAAGGACTACTCCACACAGATGTAAGTACTCAAGAACTTCATTTGGCATTAGTTGTGATGATGCCACTAAAGGTTTCGGCAAAGTCACTTTTATTATTAATAAAAATAGTGTTCTTAATTATTTTGTGTCTGGAATGTTTGAGTAGCAACATTATTTATTTTATTTCCACACGAACAAAACACAATCTTAACCCCCCCCCCCAATGATTTCTGCAATGTAGTGCATCTGTGCTGCTTCAAGTCATGTTGCATCTATGCTAATACAAAGTGAATGATGTGCTTTTTTTACGTGCTGCATCAGTAATCGGATGGAACTGTCATAGCTAATGTTACAGAGCAGTTTAAAAGGCAGTGACTAAGAGACTGTGGAGTTTGCAAAACCCGAGTTATTAGGCTCTTTAAGCTAGATTGTTCATTGACAGAAGGGTGTATTGTCTCTTAAAGCTCCTGAAATAAACAGGCATGCGGGAAAGGATGATCTTTACCGATAACTGCACATTTTTTGTTTGATAATAGGAATGAATAGCAAAAAGGGGTTCGAATGATGTCTAAATATGCCTCTTTCCTTGGCTTCACAGAACTCAATGACGGCTCTAATCGTAGCCGTGAAAGGCGGCTACACAGAGGTCGTCAAAGAGCTGCTGAAGAGGAACCCAAACGTTAACAAGACAGACAAAGACCACAACACAGCCCTTACCATCGCTGCCAAGGAGGGACACACAGAAATTGTGCAGGACCTGCTTGACGCCGGAACCTACGTCAATGTTCCAGACAGGGTGAGATGTTTGACAGTAGCAGCAGCAGTGGCTGATATGAAATACAATGGAAATAAAATACAACTCACTTTTCTCTGTTTGGTTTTCTCTGGTTTCTCTCTTGCAGAGTGGGGAAACAATGCTGATAGGAGCAGTTAGAGGAGGTCATGTGGAGATAGTGCGAGCTCTGTTGAACAAATATGCTGATATTGACGCCAGGGGCCAGGTAGAAGCTCCTCTCCTTCTGCCCTCTCATGTGCTCGGTGTAAAATGTCACCCTACTGATCAGTACTGTTTACTTATCCCTGTTGTTTCTCAGTAAAGTGAACTTTTCCCCATGGGTTAGAATTACAGATATTTCTTGTTGTTGTTGCATAGACCTACCTTAATGTGCATAAAAATATGCACAGTACAGCATAATATGCTGCATTCCCAGCTATGCATATTAAACCATATATATTTTATTTTATTTGGGGTTTTGTTAATGCAATTTGTTGTTGTTAGTACAAAAAAAAGCTTTTATTTTTCATCAGGATGGAAAGACTGCCCTCTACTGGGCAGTGGAGAAAGGTAATGCTACCATGGTGAGAGACATTCTGCAGTGCAACCCTGACACCGAGAGCGCCACCAAGGTATCTTTCTTGACCTTTGAACTTCTTTAATTTGATTTCTTGATTATGTTGCAATTTAAAACCTCCAGAAAATCAAATTTTAAAACATGGTATTGGTATTTATATATAATTGTATTTATTTATTTATTTTTAAATGTGTGGTGTTGATTCATTGTTCTTTTTTATTTTGGCCATTATTCAGAGACAACAACAGCAAATATGTTTCCACACAAGGTTCAGAGAGGACAAATTATTATCTGGAAGGCTGTAACCTTCACTTTTACAGAGCGTTTTCTAAATAGCAACACTTTTATAACTGGATTTCACTAAACAAATGGTGAGGATAACAATAAATAAAAATAAACCTTAGATTTATACAATACTGTGCAAAAGTCACCGTGATATCTTTATATTTTGCTTCCAGAGGAATTCTTTCATTTTGAAAAACCTTTAGAAAGCCTGGAAAACATTTTTAAGAGTCTGTCTTTGTACACTGGCTGCTTTCTCACTCATTTTTAGTCCAGTCATTGTACCACAGCATTTTCAGAGGCATTGTTTTTGTTTAAGCCACTGATCTATGAGTCATTCAAGAAACCGGTCAAAAAAAGACACCTAAGTCAAGGATGAACCGGTGTTGTGTCTACACATAACACATTGTCTACACAGTGTTATGTCTACACATGAGGCAGTTTAGCAAAGACCCAATTTTAAATTGTATCTTCAGGCATTTTCTTACAATAAGCCTACTGCAAAAAACAAACTACTTGTTCTGTTTTTTATTTTAGTTTTATCTGTATAAAATCTCAACAATAACACAGTTTACACAAACATAAAATTGTAGGTGATTCCAGAGAGCTGAAAAACTTAGCATATCTCAGGTGTGCAAAATAAAAATAAGTAAATAAATAAACAAAGAAACTGAACAAGTGGAGCATGAGGTGTACAGTAAAGTAATCTCCTAACAAATGGGAACAAATCCAGCAAGGAACAGAGAAATGCATTTGGCCTGCCCAGAGCCCGAACCTCAACATTGTTAAAGCAGTGTGGGATCATCTTAACAGAGAACAAAATAACAAGGCAGCCAACATCCAAAGAAGAGCTTTAAATGACCTTTAAGACGCCTGGAGAGCTACAGCTGAATACTACCTAAAGAAATTATTATTATTATTATTTTTTTCCTTTTTTATTTTTTTTTAATAATAAAATAAAAAAATAAATAAAATAAAATAAAATAAATAAATAAATAAATAAATAAATAGAAAAAAAAAAAACACCAATCCAAACAAACAAAAATACTACGCTCTAACAGTAACAGAAAGAAATTAAAGAAATTAAAAGTAAGCTTACACAAGAGAGTTCAGGCTGTTTTGAAGAATAATGGTGGTCACACCAAATATTTTATGCTTGTTAGAATTACGCAAACTCTTCTATACTTTATATACTCTGTATCCATATATGTTTGGACATGACTCGAGAAATCGCTACACCTATTTCAGACTGTCCAAGCAAATATTAAGAAATGAGGGGTTTCTCAAGACTGTATAATACTTTATTTCACAACTTTACCCCTCAATCTTTTTATATGTGGCCTGACCTTTGCTCTGAGTTCATGCTGCATCTCTCTGATAACAAATAACCTCAGGCATAGATTATTTTGTGCTTTGTACATTATTAGTCCCGTATTGATTTAGCCAAGCTGTGAAATTTAACAGTGTGTAATGTAATAAATAGTCTGCTGCATATGAAGGTGATGTGGTTCTGAAGTTCTGAAGGGAAATCATTGTAAAGTTAATTGAGTGATTGTGTTTGTTTGGGTTTTAGGAGGGAGAGACGCCGCTTATCAAAGCAACGAAAATGAGGAGCATAGAGATCGTGGAACTGCTACTGGATAAAGGAGCCAAGGTGTCTGCAGTGGACAAGGTACTGTTTAAAGCACGCTTGGTCTTGCTTCTGTTTTTAGATTGTCATTAACTGAGCTCTGTGTTTTCTTCTCTCAGAAAGGAGACACGCCTCTCCACATCGCCATTCGAGGGCGTAGCCGAAAGTTGGCCGAGCTGCTGCTGAGGAACCCGAAAGATGGCCGCCTGTTGTACCGTCCCAACAAAGCTGGAGAAACACCGTACAACATCGATTGCACCCACCAGAAAAGCATCCTGACGCAGATATTTGGAGCGAGTACGACGCATTTCACATTGCAAACTAAAAAAGGAGAATTTAAGTTCAGAATTTGAGAAAAGAAGCTGTTTATTTTCTCTGAATATTTTTTCCCCTAACTTTCTCTCAGAGCACCTGTCCCCCACTGAGTCTGATGGAGACATGTTGGGTTATGACCTGTATAGCAGCGCTTTAGCAGACATCCTTAGTGAGCCCACGATGCAGCCGCCTATCTGCGTTGGCCTGTATGCTCAGTGGGGCAGTGGCAAGTCTTTCCTTCTTAAGAAACTGGAGGGTATGTATTCTCCTGGATGAGAATAAAGTGGTACTGAGATGTGGAAAGTACTTTTTATTGTTTTTTAAATTTCTTTTTTGTTTTCGCCTCTCCGTTCTTCTCTTGTTCAACAGATGAGATGAAGACATTTGCAGGCCAGCAGATAGAGCCATTGTTCCAGTTCTCATGGCTGGTAGTCTTCCTCACCCTGCTGCTCTGCGGCTCAGTGGCCGTCGTTCTGGGCTTTACTGTTAATCCCAAACTGGCGATCGCGGTCTCGCTCAGCCTCCTCGCCCTGCTCTACATCTTTTTCGGTGAGGAGACAGACCGGCTTGAATGCTGGGTACTGAATGATTGTGGGAAAACTCTCCTTTGATTTGAATCACTCTGCAGTGAGATGAGAATAAAAGGTCAGCCTGCTGTCCAAAGAGAATGTCAAGCAGAATTCTTTAACTGGAAAATATTTTGACCCCTGTTTCAGTGTGGCGTGTTTTTATGCTGTGCAAAAACATTTAATCTAAACTGTAAATCAAAGCCTTTTAATAATGAGTCGGTGACAGTGTTGTAATGAACCCCTTTTAAAAAAATTACCAGCTTAGCTACTATTAAATTTTAATTCCTTTTAGTGGACATTACGTGTAAACATTGCTACGCTAGGACTTCTAGCCAAACTTAATTTGCAGATCTTGTCCCTGGTTAGGCTTTTGGGGTCTTCTATTATCCTAATACAGAGACAATTACTAGTAGAAACATAGTCAAGCAACCACTGCAGACAGTATAGAAATATTGACTAAAGCAAAAAAAAAATAAAAAATAGGAACAATGAGTGAAAAATAACAATTAAGAACAAAATAAAGAGAAAAATGGATGCTTTAAAAATCCAGCTCAGTGCTTACAGATCAGCCTTTGTTTGAATCATAATTTACTAAAGCGTGAAGAAACGTCTTTCGGCTGTTTTCATATTCACAAGGGGGCGCCACAGCATGTATTTGATTTAGTATATTTCTATCCTGCATGCTGTTTGTGACCCTCCCAGAGTTTTAAGTCTCCTCCTGGTCTTGAAGCAGGGCTTTTTTGCATGCTTGGTGAATGCTTTAATGTGTCTTAAATTCGTAAAATCTTAACAAGAAGCACAACCAATCCTACTCCATCATCATCCTGGTTACGCCATACTTGACAGCATTTGAAAAATTTGTGCCTGTCACATTTTTTTACTTTTATTTTTGTCACTGAGGCTTGGTCCTGGTAAAAATCTTACTGAATTTCAGAAGCCAAACCTTTTGAGGTTTAAGAAAATAAAGTAATCACAGATATTGGTTAAATGGAGTAAGGTGGACAATGTTATTTTTTTCTTTGTTGACTGTGATATGTCTTTGCATTTAGTATTGGTGTACTTCGGAAGCCGGCGTGAGAGGGAAAGCTGGAACTGGGCATGGGTCATCAGCACCCGGCTCGCTCGTCATGTCGGTTACCTGGAGCTGCTGCTCAAACTGATGTTTGTCAACCCTCGTGAACTCCCTGAGCAGACCACCCGCGCCCTTCCTGTCAGGTGACAATGATGCACAGACACAGAACTACATCCACTCGATTTATTGTAGTCAACACATAAAATACACCTTCACAATTTTCTTGTTGTAAGTTGTAAAATGCAATGCATTCGTTAGCACAATCGACTAACTCTGTATATGTCTGCTGTACTGATGATATTAAACTAAATACTGATCTGCATTCTCTCGCTCTTTATGCAGGTTCTTGTTTACTGATTATAATCGCCTGTCTAGTGTTGGAGGAGAGACGTCAATGGCTGAAATGATTGCAACGCTGTCAGATGCCTGCGAGAGGGAGTTTGGCTTCTTAGCCACCCGGCTGTTTAGGGTTTTCAAGAGTGATGAGATCCAAGGTGATGTTACTGGCTTTTTTTATGAGTCATGTCAGGACTCGTAAAGAAAAAGTTTACTGAGACAATAAAGAATATTAAATTTACAAATAATACACTATATAACTAAATGCTGTTTTTTTTAAACGTGCTGCAGTTCAGCAAAGGATAAATAATATAAATTATGTATTTTCATTAATCAGAACCTATGTAAAATTATAATGATGGGAATTCTGTGAGAGTCTTATAAGCATTGTGGACTTTTCTTGGTGAACCACTGCACAAATTATGATGGTGAGTCAGTGTGGGCAAAAACTATGACGGAAATACAAATGAAAGAAAGCGCTCGAGAGACCAAGAGATACCTGTGTCGCAGTAAATAGACCTTTTAAGAAAGCTGTGCAAACAATCTCCCGACATCTGTCTCCCTCTTAGCTAGCTACATTTGGTTTGGTCATGCAGGAGTGGTTTTAACCTGCTTCAACAGCAAACAACAAATGATAAACAAAACAAACTTGCAAGTTAATGCTGAAAGTAAATGAATAGAAAGAAGGAGCAGGCTCCAGAGTAGATTCAGGACCAGAACTCCCAGTAAGCCCAGTATAAACACCGGTAGCTGCTGATGTAGCAGGAATTTTTTTAATTCATTGTTTTATTCAACTTAAAAAGTCTTTATATCCTTCTTGATGTATTTTTAGCATGTGAAGGTGTGTTGTGCCCTCTGTGCAGCTGTGTAATATTACTGTCTCCTTTCTGTGAACCCCTTAGGTCAAAAATGGAAGAAAACATGTTGTGTTCCCTCATTTGTACTCTTTGCATTGACGCTAGGGTGCTTGATCACTGGTGTGGCACTGTTGTCTATTTTTAAGGTAGGTGTTTTTAGTTCTCTGAAAAAAATACTGTGTAGGTGTATTTTGTTTATGCTGGTCTGAAATAGCCTTACAAGAAGAGAGCCTACCCAGTATGTGTCAGAGTTTCAGTCCTACTTTTTATCTTTTGGTTCCTCAGGTGGACCCTACGAATCTGACAGTAAATGCAGTGCTGATTGCGATGGCTAGCATGGTTGGCCTGGCCCTGCTGCTCAACTGTAAGACCTGGTGGCAGGTGGCTGACTCTGTCCTCAACTCCCAGAGGAACCGCCTGCACAGTGCTGCCAACAACTTGCATAGACTCAAGAGTGAAGGGTTTATGAAGGTAATTTAGTAATTGTACATAATCAAGAGAAAATGGAAATCCTCTGACATCCTGTTGCCATGACAGTGGGGCATTCAGTTTGCTTATGAAATTATGAAGTTGTGCTTTCTAATTCAATTGATTTCCTTTAGTTCATAGAAAATGAATTGGCTTTGATTTGTTTTGGGGTTTTTTATGTCTCACAGGTTCTGAAACATGAAGTGGAGCTGATGTCAAAAATGGCCAAAACTATCGATGGCTTTACCCAGAACCAGACACGCATGGCGGTTATCATTGATGGGCTAGATGCTTGCGAGCAGGACAAAGTGCTGCAGATGCTGGACACGGTGCGTGTTTTCATGTGCGTCAGTACAGGCAGATTAACAATTAGAGCAGCTTCCTCTTGACTGAAAACAAGATAATGGAATAATTAGATTTTTTTGACATCTGCCGCTCAAGAAAATTTATTACTATGAGCCAGAGTGTTTTAGAGCATCTGCCATGTGGTTTAAACACAAAGTGGGTCTTTCACCTGTGCACACAGAGACCACACATCTCTGTTGCACTGCAGCCACCTTGGTGTTCCCAGCTGCCTCAGCTTGCCTCCAAGTTTAGATTCTTTTTCCCAGCTGCTCTAATATAATTTCCTTTAGCCAAATGTTATTATTTGGTGAAGTAATCCCAGGGAAGACGGCAGCCTCCTGTGTGCTAATGCAATCTTCTCATCTCTGCAAGCATGTCCCAGTCACTCCAAAACCTTCTTCTTTTGAGAGAGACTCAAACAACACATTTGTCAATTAACTAAATGTAATTTTTTTTCTCTCAGTCTGTGTACTTTTGCTAACAGATCATGTGCATTAAAGATGCAGACATCATGTGAAAACATTTTCACTTGATTCTGCTGACAGCTGCTTTTGGACAGGAGGTTCATCGTCCTGCAGGCGAGCCTTAGGGTTGTTGGCTACGGGTTAACAAACCAGCACTGCATCTAGCACAAATTGATGTCCTGTGACACTTGGACAATGTCTCTTAGTTAGTCGAGTGGAATTCCCCAGCACCATGTGCTGTGGACAGTCAGCTCTCACAGGAGTCATTATGTTTAAGTACTATAGCTGACTGACTACCTCGAGGTGTCGTGTCATGGAGTGATTAGATTGTAAACATATATTTAATGCAACTGAAAGATACTGAAAAACTTTCTTATGGTGTTTCTTTTTCTTTCCAGGTAAGGGTCCTCTTTTCTAAAGGCCCTTTTATCTCCATTTTTGCCAGTGACCCCCATATTATCATCAAAGCTATCAACCAAAACCTCAACAGTGTGCTAAGAGACTCAAACATCAATGGACACGACTACATGAGAAACATTGTCCACTTGCCCGTGTTCCTCAACAGCAGAGGATTTAACACAGCTAAAAAGATGAGCATGGCAGCACCCACCAACGGGGAGCCACTGTCTGGTGAAGGTACACGACAAAGGCTACACGTCTTCCTTTTAAAGTGCTTTTATTTTTTTCTTTACTGTCGTCTTTTAGTGTGTTATATAGCTTTTTTGTGTGTGAAAAAGTCTGCAAAGTTACACCCAAAGTTTACTACAAAGGGAGTTAATCTCTCCCACAATAGAGTGCTGCTACTGAACAGTTTAAAGCACCTCATTTGTAGGTCAAGTGTTACTTCCCCCACATCTATGTCACAATAAAACAAACATTTCCACTCAGCAGCTAGTTTGACACACCATTTTTACTTACTTGTTGAAGCCATGCTAACTCTAAAATGTCTCACCAAGTGCAAACACACTAAGTCTTCTGTTACTGGTTGCAAGAGCAAAAACAATGTGCACTTCCCCCATGTGAGGAACCCAATAACCAATTGATTACTTTTGGCAGTGCCCCCATAACAATGTTAGCACATTGTGGGGCTAATTTCATAAGCCAGAGCAATAGTATATTGGAATTGTCACACTGAGGCA
Source organism: Haplochromis burtoni (assembly GCF_018398535.1). Lineage (NCBI taxonomy): Eukaryota > Metazoa > Chordata > Actinopteri > Cichliformes > Cichlidae > Haplochromis > Haplochromis burtoni. Next base: position 560,587 of record NW_024582699.1, on the reverse strand, counting down.
TCAAAATTTGTAAGCTTTTGTAGATGTGAATGCTTTTTTGTTAGCAATTCCCTCATAGTACATTTGTAGAAAAATATACCGACGGGCACTGTTCTTGATCCTGTTATTTTAAAGAAAGCAATCTAGATTCGCAAATGTCTTTAACGGGTTGTTCCTTTGCTCATGATCATCTCTGCACCAAGGTTATGCTTTATGTAAGGTAGCAACTTCTGCAAGACTTTTTTTGTTCTGGATCATATTCTTGGCTACACCCCAGGATTTTGTTAGCCATTAGCTGGTGGTGGTCAGAGGGCCCGGTGGCGCCAGTGTCCGGCAGCCTCGCCTCTGTCAGTGCGCCCCAGGGTGGCTGTGGCTACAATGTAGCTGCCATCACCAGTGTGTGAATGTGTGTGTGAATGGGTGGATGACTGGATATGTAAAGCGCTTTGGGGTCCTTAGGGACTAGTAAAGCGCTATACAAATGCAGGGCATTTACCATTTAGCTCTAAGAAGGCAGCTCCTCCTCATAGAACTACGCTAATTAGCCAACGCTCCAGGCAAGCTGACCCATCTAGAGTAGATTGGAATTTTTGTAAGTGGGGTCTTAAAGAGGCAGCAGCTGAAATGATGCGTTTCAGTGAGATAATAAAAAGTGGTCCTGTATAGTAAAAGGAAAACCATGACCCACCCTTCTAGTTGACCCACAAATTAAAGTTATAAACTTGTAACTGGGCATAATATGGTCACTTTAATATATACAAGTAGGTTTACACAGAGCTTTGAGGCATTTTATAAACTCATAGTTTCATAAACTGTTTTACATCTAATACTTGGTGATGCCTGATCGTCTCTGTTGACACTTTGACTCTTCCTCTTCATCCCTTTCTCTAGGATGGCATGAAGACACGGACAAGAAGATGTCTCAAAGCAGCCTGGCTCAAGACCAGGCCAAACTTGGCAGCAAGAACGCCTTAAACCGCAGGGTAACAGCTATTCAAGTCAAGTTTGTAAAAAAAAAAGTATTACATGTAATATTTTGGTGGGATTTACAAACACACATCAGTGGTTGATTTCCTAACTTTAGGTTTGTAAGTTAAGAAGACGAGGAAGAGCCGTGGTAGTTCAAAACAGATTGTTAATAAAAAGAAAAATAAAATAAAAAAAACTCCAAAGTGTCATTAGTCCAAATTCTACTTTAAGCAGGGAGTGTTCACTGCTTGCACCAGCCTGTAATACCCAAATCAAAAAGGCTGCAATAGCACATTGAAGAAGCTTTGGACACAATATGAAAGCAGGCAGGTTTTTTTTTTTTTGTTTCAATAATTTCCCCAAAACCCACGCTGTTTAGGAAAGTACTTAATATTCACGTTTGATTTCTACATATTAATCAAACAAAATGAAAAAGCTGCCAGTTCACTGCTCTTTGACCAGAAAACATTGGCTTCGTGTGAGATATTCTGGCTGAGAAACCTTCACTGCTATCTCTCTTCAGCCTCCTCCCTGAAGGAGGGAGGAGGAGGGGTTCAGTACAGGCGTGGTGTTGGCAGGCGGTGCAGAGGCCAGAGGACAGAAGGAGACACACAGAGACAAAAAGAGAGAGGTGCTCGGTGTGCGGCCAAGGTTCCTGGTGTAATTGATGTAATGGCTGTTTATCCTTCCTGCTGCGTTGCCACAGCCTAATGACAAGGCCTAGCAGCAGTGGGTCCCTGTGACAAAACACTGGCACCAGGTCTGCTGGCAGGAGGCTAAGTGACTCTGCTGCTGTCGCTGATGCCTTCCACCCTCCTATGAGACCTTCCCCCCAATCCCCCCTTTCCTTCCCACTTTCCTTTCTTGTTTGTTTGTTTGTTTGACATTTGGTTGTACCTTGGGTTTACCCAGCATCCTCCATTATTGATGTTGGCCCCTTTAATACAGGGCAGCATTCTCTTTTTATATGCCGCTAGCTAGCACTTGGCAGGAGGGCCCTATTTCTAGAAGTGGAGATTAAAATGAGGGGGCAGGAGGGCAAATTGACTATGAGCTCTCTCCACACTGAAATTCTGTGACTTCTTGAATTAAGTGTGATGCTGTAAATATCTCTGTAGTATTTTGACATTTATTGGATTGAAACTAATTGCTGCTTAGTATTTCTTAGCACTTCAAGGAATCATCAAAATAAACCATTGACGCTGTGAAGCTACAGCAAAAGTTAATAAATACCAAAAAGCTAGCCCCAAAGAGGTGTCTCTATGATAGACCTTTTTGGTTCAGACTGAGCGGTGGCCATATGTTTCATCTCTCTGAGAAAGAGGTCATGAGACTGGTGTTACAACTTCAAAGTCAACCAAAAGGCTTGTCTTGGCTCATGACCATTGCAGCTGTCTGAAATCATCACAGATGTTCTCCGGTAGATCTGTGTCAATAGCTTGCCTGTGTGTCATGACTTTTCAGTATTGGACGGCGGCTCTTTGATTTCTTCTGTGCAGTCACAGAGATTTAGTGCTGTGTATGTCATGGCCATTAAGAGATTGGTTATATGGAAGGAAAGAAACCCATGTACATCTCTTTTACAGGGCTTATCGGTATAAACCTTAACTGGATTATGTTGAGAGTAAGGTAGTGTTTGCTGTTAAAAATTATTGTGGTGCTGCTGATACTTTAAAATAAAATCTCTCTCTCAAATATGGGGTATGTGGAATAATATAGAAATGATCCCATCTAGATGTAGTCGTAGTCTAATGAAGCAAAGGTTCTTAAAATGGTCACATAGATCACATGGTGACCATGAAACCTCTCCTCTGGTCTCATGATGCACATAGCGGGACAGTAAGGGTGCGTTCTCACAAACATCAGTCAGGGTCCACAGTAACTGCTGCTGTTTCAGTTTAGAAGTCTAACATTAAACAGGAAAAATTTATGGCTCTCTATGGTTCCTTTGCTGTATTTCTTTTCCATGTGTGGCTAGAATACACTTCCTGTTTTCCTGGTCCCTGTATTATATACTGTGAACCAGTGGTGTCAAATATAAGGCACGTGGGCCAAAGTCGGTCCGGCAAAGACTCCAATCTGGCTCATTAAACAGCTTTAGAAAATGTGAATGTGGGCACAGATTTTAAACTTTTAACTGTATTTATGAAGACTTTTTATAAATATAGAAGAACCTTAGAAGAACCTTTCCTGTAATTTTATGCATTTATTATGTAGTTTCACCGGTTCTGTCCACTTAAGATCAAAGTGTGGCCCACGATATAAAATGAGTTGGACGTCCCTGGTGTAAAGTGTTTTTTGGCGATCCATTATGTAACTTATTGTGAAGTAAAATGCAGCATGTACCATCTCCAGCCTCATGCTAATGAGTGTTTGTCTGCTAAGGACACATACCGACGGCGTCAGATGCAGAGGACCCTCACCAGACAGATGTCCTTCGACCTGACCAAGCTGCTGGTGACCGAGGACTGGTTCTGTGACATCAGCCCACAGACCATGAGGAGGCTGCTCAACATTGTTTCTATTACAGGTGAGGAATTAACCATGATCTGCTTGAGAACTGTACATATTATTACAGTAATAAAGCCATTTTTTTTTTTTACATCAACATCCGCGCTTCAAGAGTTCTGTTTTAATGAAGAGTACATTTTGCTTGTAAGCTTAAACAGTAATTTTAATTTAACCACAAAGGCTTGGCAGACTTAGGATTTAGAGGTTATAAATATATTATAATAAATTACACAAGGGGTACAGTAATAGAACAGAGTAGAAGATTAAAAACAGTTGGCACTACCACTGACAGTTTGTTTTTAAGCAAGTTGGCACAACAAGCCCCTATAGCTGATTAGTGCTTGTGAGCAAAACCATTATATGTTATACAAGTCAATGATGCAGCCAAAAGAAAATGTTTGTTATTAAGCAGATTGGAAGTGACTTCTGTGGCCCCTAATCCTCTGATTCGTTGTTGGCAGGTCGTCTGTTACGCGCCAATCACATCATCTTCAACTGGGATCGACTGGCGTCATGGATAAACCTGACAGAAGAGTGGCCTTACAGGACATCATGGATCATCCTGTACTTGGAAGAGGCTGATGGGATGTCTGATCAGGTTACTCTCAAGACCATCTATGAGAGGTATACACCCACAGAAACATCATCTTTTGATTAGTTACTGATCTGATTTATTGACTTTCTTGCCTTTCTTTCCCGGGTTGTTTTATTGCCTTTTCTTCATTCTCTTTCTAACTTGAGGGCAGCACTAGCAGACTGATCATCAACTAAATTATCTAAATGAGAATTAGGTGATGGATGTATTTGGATGAGTAAAATTCCACATCTTCAAGCCGGAATAAAGATCCTGAGATGTCAGCTAAGAATTTGCTTTTATTGCTCTGTGTTTAAGTAACCATAACCAGCAGGTGGCAGTAGAGGATTTTGTTTTCCATGCAGGCTAGATAATCTGTACACATGTAGTGCCAAAGGCTGTGCCACACTAATTGGCAACTGTCAGACAGATTTTGTAATTGACCATAATGTTCAAGGCGAATGATGACTGAGTTATTGCCCGGATTCGAGATTCACAAAGGGACACTAATTCTTTAAAGTCTACAAGAGGAGCAGTAAAGTCTTGTCCCTGTGTGTGTATACTGTGAGGTCATGAATGCTTTTAGGCGTGCTCACCGCAGACGAGAGGAGGAGACCGATAGAGGCTGAGTCGCTGGGTTTGGGCGCTGTTGTGCATCAATCGCTGGCCTTTAAAGGTTGCACTCTGTCACAATACACTAGCGCCCACGACTCCTGCGGCAGGGAAGTGTCACAGACGGTTATTGTCAGCTATTCAGCCAGCTAGATTCAGCCGACAACTCTCCATCCCCCATCTCCAAACACAAACCACTACCTCATTAGACTGGATTTTTGCTCTATGGTTTTTTAAAGGACAAAAGTTATTACCTTTTCTTTTTCCATATGGCACTACAGAATGCAGATTTTTAAATGTCTCGTTTCTCTCTGCATTTTATGGGAAAAAATATCACTGCATTTCCTCCTGTGCATGTTTACTCTGCTCGCATTCACTGGAGACCCTAAAAGAAACGTTCTTACTTTTGCTGTAATTATTGTGGAAAATAAGAGAGCCATAAAAACTGATGTTTCTACTTCTAACAAAAGGCCTGGATTCAAGTCTCCTTACCGCAGCATGGGGTTGTACTTAGACTACTCATTAGACCTAATATAGCCATCATCTTGCTTTTGACCAACGGCCCTGTCTTTCTTTATCTTCCTCCTCGCTGAGTGTCTTTCCAAATGGCTGCTCTGTTCCGCAGTGGCCGTCGAAGAAGCTGGCTTAATGATGATGACAGGAAGCCTCGAACAGGCTAAACACAACGCCTTGCCTAGAGGCCTTATCTCCTACACCAATCTTCCGCTGATAAGACTCAGGCCTCTGTCTGTCTGTCTTTTTCTGTCTCTGCTCTTTTCTTCCTCTTTCATATGATCTGAGGCTCTTTAGGCCCTTTTTTTTTGTTCTGGATGAGTTATTCTGTTTCATTCCCTTTAACGACGGATGGGCACTTGACTGACCTCTAAGAACCTCGGGGTCTCGAGGATTGCCTGCCTGTTTGAGAAGTGGATAGCTTCTTTTATTTGACTTCCTTTTCAGAGCGTTAAAAAATACACACATCCACCCACGTCTCGTTTCACAGCTTCACTTTGACCAGTTTGATAATTTCCTTTTTTTATACTTAGCATCCTTTTGCTCATGTGGTTCAGATCTCATCTATTCTTTGTTGCGTTTTATTTTGCAAACATGTGTGCGAGTTGTCATGCACAGCCTTTTTTACACAGCAAAACTGCACATCCCCTGAGCGTTACTAAGTGAATATATTAGTGGTGAAGTGAACGTGGGGGGTGAGTCAGCCCCTTATAGGTCAACTGTCGCCCTGCATCTCAGTCACAAGGCAGCAGCTCTTCCTCTTCTCTGCCCTCTCTTTGTAAAAGTGTCTACAGCTAAGTATACCACAGCATCAAAAATAAACTTATTGTTAACCATAAGACTGAAAACAGTGCAGCTGTGGTTGCAATTAAATATTTTTTTCTGTTTCCATCTTCATAAGTACAAACGTGCTTTAAATGGGGCTAACCACCATTAGTTGGTCTCAGTTCAGATTGCATGCCCCATACATTAAAACTAAATTAACTCTCACACTGTAAATTATTATGGAATACACACAGGCCTTTCAGTGAAGGGGGTGAGCTGAACTCTTAAGAAATAATAAACAGAAATGCTTACCCACCTTCTCTCCTATCTCACACAAACAGACAGGATTTCGAAACAGCTAAATGTTTTTCACTAACTTGCTTTGCATTGACAAGCATCAACGAAGGGCTGTGAACTGTCATTTTAGGACGTGGCGTGCAGAGAAAAGCTCACTTCTGATTCCCGTTGCAGGAACAGGCTAGTACAGCCGTCTTAATCTGATGGAGAATGCGTAATCGGTTAATAACTTCAGCGATTTCTATCGTTAATGCTAAGACTGAGGGCCGCCCAGGTTCATGCACGGTAGCTGAGGGAAAGAGGTGTGTGAGGAACAAAGACGGCACTGTCTGAAGGAGATACTGGTCCAAAGCAGTCAAGCTTTTACTCGAAGCATAGGTAAAATGTTTGTGTCACTACTTTCACAGGGGAAATTGCAAAAAACACTTGGACAAGTGAGGCAGCATTGTGGTGTGTCCAGTACACTGACAGAACCTGAGAAGAAAACAAAAAATCAGATGCTTTAGACCAGCATCTGCAAGTCTTCAATTTGTAGTTGTCAAATTAACAAACCCAAATCTTTCTTTTGAGTTTTTTCTTTCCATTAGTAAATTGGATCTGGAGCCTGCAGCATTATGACTATCATTTTCGGTTACATCATTACTTCCTCTTCGTTATTGTCTCTTCGCAGGAGTTGTTTCTTAGCTGCCATTAGAAACCTGATGATTATAGCTACCCTGGCCCTCTCCTGCTTTGCGGTTATTGCTGTATATTTATTTCCTTGAGCTTTTTCAGCATCATTATATTACATTTTGCCATCTAATGGAAATTCATTTGTAGAGTGAATTTAAATGTCTGAACAAGTAGTTTTAGGATGTTGAATACACATCTGTTATTATTGTTGTGAACGGTTGGTACTAGTCTCCATGGGGGTTTGTATTTGTGAATAAAAAGCAAAAAAAAAAATTAAAATAAGTGATCAGAATATATTTTCTAAACTTAACTACAGTTGTGTCCTTTTTTCTGTTCTTTGTCATTAGTTGAAGATTAAAAGCAGTGGATAGGCATTAAGGACATGGTGTTCAGCAATTAATTATGCAGAATTAGTCAATAATCAGCAAAAAAATGAAATGTCTAAATGACGAAATAAAAAGCAAACCAGCAAAGTTAGCAAATAATTTGCTTTATAGTGTAGCAGTATGGCTGACAGAAGGTAGGTATTAGCAAAGAGAAAAACCCAAAGAACAACGAGAAAGGACAAGCAATGAAGACACGAGGAGTGTAAATAGTGAGTGGATGAGTCAGTTGGCAAAAATATGTGATAAGTTGCTATTTTTTAGTGGAAAAAATTTAATATTGCTTCCAGGCATTCAAGTAGCTAGAACCAGAACCAAAGGAGTTCCTGCTTTCTTTGGTTTCTGAAACACTTAATATCTTTGGGTTTGGATGTGATTTAAATATGCTAACTGCAGGATCTTCAGGGACTTTCAAATGACTTGTACTTGTTTTTTGATCATTTGTTTCACAGTGAAGTAATTTTGGATGTAGGGTTAACATACTTGGATCTAATCGTGTGTGAGGGCGGGTTCAGTCGGGTCCTAAGAGAGTTTATTCCTGGACGCCCAGATCCAGTTTTCAGCTCTAGAAAAAGAAAAAAAAAGTGTCACTGGTCCACTGAGCAGGTTCCTGCGCTGCTCTGACATCTGGTACCCTGTGTGTGCCAGGATGCCCCTGCTGCACTCAGGAGTGTGTTTCTGGCGTTGCACCTGAATCTTCTGTTCATTACACACCCACTCATATATATACACACAAACTATTGCATGCCATGGACTTATAGACACTCTCTCACACACACACTCAGGAGTTGTCATCCGTGCATGTTTCAACTGAAACTCATTTGCCACTACAAGTTTTTGCAATTTACACAGGTGCACACATGAAATCACATACAAATCTTATGCATGCAGTTGATAGAAAACTCACAAAAATTCACACACACTAGCTAGCTCTCACACCAGTGCAAGAACATATGTCACCCCCAACTCCTCTGAGGATCGGTGTAATTAATCAGACCCTGAGATGCAGGCTGTGTTCAACAAACATGCGTACTCACACACATTCACACAGTGCAGGAAGCAGAACACAGCAGAGAAATTGTTGTCAGGTGAATTTGTATTTAGAAACACAGTGAAACACAGTTTTGTAGTATTGTGGGCAAAAAAAAATTCCCACTTTCTGTGCCCTCTGTGCTTTTAATCACCAGGTCACAGCTTGTGAATAACGAACCGTTTCTCTCATCCTTTCATCTTCTTTTCACCTCCGATTTGTTGGCTTGACCCAGCGTTCATACGCTAAACAATCACCCTTTCAGTGATGTACAGCCAGCCACTCGATGGACACTTAAAAACTTTTTTTTTTCCACTAATCACAGTCTGAATGAATATGCAGCCCACCAATTCACTCTTAATTAGGGAGACTCTTATCCCAAGTACTGAAACATTAAGATGACACTCTCTTCATTCGGGATTACTTTAATTGGCACAATTATTGTAATTTGGTTGCAATTATGTGCAGGGATAAAAGCGCCATTCCAAAGCTCACGCTGGTGATTCCCTTTATGCGGAGTTCTTTTAATAAGCTCTTAAAAATCTGGACTCAAAAAATGGCGAGACCCTGTTCTTTTGTTATAATGAACACTTCTGAACTTTTCCTGCCCTCAAATGAAGAAAAAAAAGTCTTTATTCTTCACCATAAAGCCCATTCATATGGAGTTCTGTCGCATTTGCAACACATTCTATAATCTAGCTGCACGACAAATGCACAAAATGGTTTTCTTCCCTCTCTCTGTCCTCTGAGAGAGCCCATTGTCCCTGTACCCAGGAGGTATTTCAGTGAAATACAGAGTAAAACTGGTAATTCGATCGTTCACTGCGCTGCCATTTGCCAAGAGGCCTCCAAACGTGTGTGAATTTGTAAAGGCTAATGTGAAGTCACCTGTGTCTCAATAGAGTTCTGGCTCCATCGCTGATAGGACACCGCCACTGAGTCTACACACTAGTGTGCTGACAGACCACCTGACTGAAGGGAAGATAAAGACAGACGGAGACAAAAACGAAACTAGGGTTGGTGTGAGATAAAGATGGAAAAACAGGAACAGTTGGGGGGTGGGGGGAGGTAAGAAAGAGAGAGCAAGAAGAAAGAGTTCTGTCTCTGGAGGTAAAATAAGGTAACGGAACCAAAGCTTGTGAATACTACAGAGGATCAGACCAGATACCAGCAGGATTACTGCATGAGGCGTTTGCCATTGGTGTGCTAGCGTCTCGGGTGTATTTGAAGCCTCAGGTGATGCTGCTGCTCCAAGTGAGATAGTCCAGGTGGTGGACACACACACAGAAATTCATGCACATGTCCCCTGGGTCCCACGTGGCTGTTTATATTAGTGAAACCGGTCCTCTGCTGATTCCACTTGAGTGCACGTATGCGTGTGGGTCGATTTGGCCTGCTCTGTCGTTCTTGCATCCCTCAGGTGTTTGCTGGCGGTGACTAAGGCATGAATCAGCCTCAGCCAGCTCCAACACCACCCAACCCCTACTGAGCTACTTAAAATGTAAAAGGAAAAAAAAGACAGCTCTGGCCAGTGTGTACAGGTGACACAGGAGGAGGTGTGTGTGTGTGTGTGTATGTGGAAGAGGAGTTTTTGACTGCTCTTGTGTGTATTTGTGCAGGGAGGCTACCATGTGAGGACGGAAAGAACGTTGTGCAGCATTCTTTGCTAGAAAATCCTTAAAGCCTTTTTCATTTGTGCCTGCAAGCCGAGGTTGAAGGATTAGTCTAATTGGTCAGAAACAAGAGAGCTGCTCTGTTCTCTTTTTGTACAAAGCACAAATAATCATTTTTAAATGCAGTAAAAGCCCCACCGCTACACCTCTGGCTGACCTCTGCTCCGGTCTTAGAGCCCATCCATCAGACCACAAGGTTGGGTTAACATTTAAATGTGACACTTAGATGGAAGAAAAAGAGCAGAGGGCTGAGAAACTGACAGCCGCCTGATACTTTGGTATTTCTGCAGTGTTGAGCATTATCACTGATCTCTCTCGTGCTTTCCCGTGTCTTTGTGCTGGAACTGCTAGAAGGTGGGGGCTGATTATAAATAGCAGCACAGGGTTACAAGAGGGTCGGCGCTGACCTTTAAGGGGACAGTGAGATTCACCACTCAGCCACTGCGGGAGCCACGGGCAATCTTGATACGCACACACACACACATCCGGCTCTTAACTGACATTAACATCCTGGCCCTTCAAAGGTCAATGGAGGTTAGGGCTTGTTAGAATATGTGTGCAGAAACCACACGGAAATTGCAAAGCCCAGAGAAACATATTGAGGATTTAGCCTCTGAAAGGTTTCACAGGTGCTTTTTTTCCTACATTATCATTGACTTTCTGTGATCTTGTTGTCAGCCTCTGTAGTAGTTGCTCAAACAGTCTGCTTTTTTTTTAAAAGTCCTTAATAATCACGCGAGGCTTTACATCCTTGCCTCTAACTTGGATGCAAATTGAACTGGAGAAGCTTTTGTTTTACCACAGTAATTTCCTTTTCTTTCTCTCACATTCTCATTGATTTTTCTTTTTCTCATTCCAATTTCTCTTCTTATTATTGACACATGTATCCCTTTCAGTGACGTTGAACAGGATTGCTCGTCCAGTCTGAGACTCCCAAGTTTGTTTGTCATATTAATTTTTCACTGTATGGATTCATTTTTATTCCAGCTGCATAATCTACAGCTGCCCATTTGTCTTCACTTTAGCAGTCCACCCCACTTAACCGAGCATCATATGGCCTATCAACTGGCCATTACAGCTATCAAACAACCACATGTGCTGATATGAGCTTCATGGTGCAATTACTGTCACAATGAACAAACTGTGTAATGACCCAAGGATGCTCCAAACTCTCTTCTTGTGCGTAAATCACTAAGTTGAGGTTTACTGTTTTAATATTTGTCAAGAATGAGGCCCTAGTTGCTCTGAGTGGAGGGTTCAGTTAAGGTTTTTGGGGTCTGGAACAAGGAGGCTCCATTTCGGCGCTACACATGAGTTTAATCAACATTTCACGGAACCACTGAGCCCTGAGCCCGTTTCACTGAGAGGCCGCTTGCTCCGAAACTGCTTGGTTTTTATCAGCATGGTGTGTTTCCCATTAGCCTGCTTGTCTCTGTGGTTTGCTTTGGGATGCACAGGTCCAGCTTAGTACAAGAGAGTTTCAATTACTGGACTTAACTTTGCCACAAATGTATATGGAAAGCAGACGCTGCCGCAAGTTGTCAGTTGGCACTGCCAAGACAAGGAAGCAAGGAAAAGGGAAGGTTAGAGACGGAGAGGAAAGCAGAGACAGGGGTGTCCACAGTACTTGAAGCATTTGATTTAAATCAAGGAAATGCGTCTGGATTTTTAAGGAGACAAAGAACATGGCGTCATCTAAAGTGAAAACATATTTTTGCTCTCCCCCTCTGCCTTTGGGTGGTGGAGGTCTTGGCAGCTTCCATTGTAACAATAACCTCCCTCAGCCTTGATGCTGTGAATCCACGCGCCAACTCGCCTGTCCACTGTTTTTCCAGAGAGGGCCTCGCTGTTTTCATCCACATGCTGGGTAGACACTGCCAGCAGCTCTGACATGACTCTGACCAGGAGAGGAATGTGCCGGACCCGGGCCTGGTTAACTTCTTCACCCACACATTGTTGTACTGGTCGCACAGTGTCTGACATCGAAACTCTTGAGCTTCTCAAACACAATGCGCACAGGCGGTTGTCTGTTCTGAGGCATCTCTCTGTCTTTGGGCCCCTTTATGGAAATGTTTGGCAGAGAGACCACCTCTTTGTGGCGTGTGTGCGAATGTCACCCATAAGCACAGTGGGCAGCTATAAAGCAAAGTCAAGTGGCACATTCATACTTTCTGTGCCCAGCGAGAGTACTGAAGAGAGAGCGAGCGAGATGAATTCTGCTCCTTCCCATCAGCTGCAGTGTGTGGGAGTTGAGAGGAGAAGAAAGGCTATGCCCCAGTCAGCTTTGGGACCTATTAGCATTTGGATAAGCCCAGAAAGCTCCCAGTAGCCACGCCACACAGCAAGAGGTTGGACCTGTGCGCCTGCATGACTGCAACTATAAGCCCGGTCCTGTCAATGGGCCTATTGTGCTACAAAAATGGCTGCTGAAATTTTTTTCTTCATCTGCTTGAAAGTAGAGTAGTGGCTTCTTGGACACTGCAAACAAAACATCCAACTTCTCATTAAGCAACTGGTTTCTGATAAGAATGACTAATTAGTCCATAGTGATTTGCAGCCAACATCTCAAACGATAGGAATTCTAGATATTGGCATTTTAAGTGGTCGTATCTCATTTTAAAAGTGTTTTTATCATTTAATGGGTACATGCATTTCAGCGTGTTACCCAGACTCCTGCAGTCAAGTTGTTAGCTCTCAGTCCATTAGTACTGAAATATCATTTATGGTAATATATTATTATATAAGGTGTAATAATCATAGCCTCAATATAGGGACTCGCACATGTCAGCAAATTCCTGGAGGGAGATTGCTGAAACTGTCAGAATGGATCTCAATGGATGTATAGAGAAAGGAAAAAGTCTTAGCTTTTCATTTGTTTCAGTCGTAGCTTGCACCAGATTTACAGTAGTGTGAAAAGTGTTTCCCATTTTTTTGTATGTTTGTTATACTTGCATTTTCTAAATGAAGGTGAACGAGCTAAACTGCCTTTTTAAGGTCATGCCACAGCATCTCAATCGGATTCAAGCGAAGGCTACGCCAAAGTCTCCATTTTCTGTAGAACCCAAGTGCACTTGAGCTTGAGGTCACAAACAGATGGCAGGGCATTCTCATTCAGGATGTTTTGGTAGAAAGCAGAATTCATGATTTCATTTACCACAGCAAGTCTTCCAAACACTTTTTCACACCACTGTAATTTGCTGGGTTGTGTCCCAGTGCATATAATACACCGGGACACAACCACAGGCTGATTAACACATAATACAGCATGCAGACGCATGAATGCTGGCAATGCCGTCGGCTGCTTAAGTAGGTTACGTTGTAGGCTTTACCAGTCTAAATCAGCTGTTTGTCATGTTCTTTTTCAGAAACCCAATATGGCAATGGGTCACAGTAGCTATATCCATCTTTTATGTACAGCTTATGCTTATTTTGTGGGTTTTTTTTTTTCTTTTTCCACTATTTGTTGATTTGTTTTGTTTTTCCAGCACGTTTTGATCCTCCTTGAAGCAGGATTTCCACTCAGTGTCAGTCTTTCCTTTCTTGTCTGAATAGGTAGTTGGGAACTTAGTCGTCTTCTTATTCTCTCACAGTTTGTCTGGGCATGATGGATGTACTTGACTTGCTCTTAGCAAATCCAGTTGTATTTAGAAGAGACATCTGTCTGTGCTCCTGTATGCTTGCACATTGTGCATTACCAAGAGCAAACACACAACTCAGTGAATTATGCACATTGTAACCAGTTTCTTGGTTGCCATTGTTGTCCAGTATAAATTAAGGGTTTTTTATTTGTTTGTGAAACTTGTCTCAGTTTTAACAAAAGCAAATGTGTCTGAAAATATGACAAGATAAACGAGTTATTGAGTTATTTTCAGTTATAATTCTTAGTAACTTATCATCTAACATATGACTCCTCGGGCTATAATAAATCTATGAATATAAACAGTCTGTAGTAGACCAAAATTTCTGTCTGTGTGTACATCTAAGCATAATAAGTCTCAATTATACTTTCATAATTGGAGCCCTTTCTAATGTTTTTTTCCTGTTTACACATTACAGAGTTATTTTAGATGGTCCTATAAAAAGATATAAGATTCCTTAGAAAGTCTGTGGAGGATGTTCTTTGTATAGCAAAAGGAAGTGCTCTGTGTGCGTGCATGTTTGTGTGTGTGTGACTCACTGGCTCCTGTTGGTCTGTGTCTTCAGACCCACAAATAAACAGCACTAAGCCAGCTGGAAATGGGGAAAAGCACAAGATTCTCTCAGTCTGTGTATGGGTTAATACAGTTCATGAGAAAAGGAACCAAACACCCCCACACACATACAGTACACACACACACACACACACAGACACTCGCGCATGCGCTTAAACACATACTCCACCCTTCATCTGTGCCTTTGAATTTTCCCATCCTGACTGCCCAGGTGTCTGCAGTGGATATTACATAATTGTTCTCGTCAGTGTTATTTGAATCAGCACTCAGGCTGACACCATCACTGGTGGTGCTTATGTGCATGTACACTCAGGTAACAGCTGTGCCTTCAGAATCACACTTATCCGCTAGGTCACAGCAGAGGGTTCGTCTGTGTGCCAACAATGAGCTTCCTCAACTTTTTGGATCTTATTAAAGGTTCTAATGGAAGAAACACTGAGAGGGCTTTGTCCACTGGAGCCAGCTGTGCTGCTCTGTCCTCTCTACTCACAGCCTTTTTTGTCTCCTCACTAGGGATGGGTATCATTTAGGTTTTATCTGATACCAGTACCAAACCGGTACTTTTGAAACGGTGCTGGTGCTTAAACGGTGCTCAAACCGGTGCTTAAAGAATGGAGAACACAAATTTGTCCAAAAACCTCTCATGTTCAGCTGTTTTTTTGTAAAAAGATAACAATGTTAGCCTTTTCTGCAGCTATGGGGCATATATGGCATCACTCTTGGCTGGAAGCAGTGCTTAAACAATGGAAAAAACACAAACTTTGTCCAAAAACCTCTCATGTTTAACTGTTTTCCACTTTTTCTTTGGTCATTTTAGCCTTTTTGGCCAGGGTGAAGGGAGTATCTGCCATCAAACAAGAAGACAGCCGCATGTAGCTATGATGATGTTTGCTAGTTCACCTTACATGCATTAATGTAATAACGTGGTTAGCCTACTCAACGTAAATTACACACGAACAACATTAAGCTACTCACGCAGAGAAGAACGGCTGCTGCTGCATCATCATCCTCATCATTTCTGCTACACTGGCAGGGCTAGGGGCCAGGACTCTCCTCTTCGGGTTTTTGGGGGATGTTGCTAACTCCGGGTCCGATAACAGGCACCACACCCGCAGTAGATGTGCTCGGTGTGAGGTCTCGCAGCAAGCTATCAAATACGGCGCATTTCTCGGCTTTTAAAAAAACGCTATGCGTCGCCAGGTGTTTCATCGGATTTGAGGTGTTACCTCCTTTGACAGTATCACAGTATCAGCTTAAAGCACTTGTTGCAGGCTGCTGAGTTTGCATCTTTTGCTGTGAAGTACAGCCAGACTTTTGACCGCTTCGCCTTGGGCATTTTTAATCTGTAGCTCTGCTCTAAAAGAACGTACATACCTGGGCCCGCCTACTACGCTTGCAAAGGTAAAATGATTGGCTGGAATCCAAAGTGTATGACATTTCAGGAAAAAAAAGCGCCGAAATAAAGCACCGAAATGTGCGCTGCTTTTCGGTCTGGTTACTACCGTTTATGTCAGAACTGGTGCCATGATGGCACCGGATACCGGTACCCATCCCTACTCCTCACTGTCTTTTCTAAGTAGCAGTTGGGTGGGTACAAAGGGTTGCTGTGAGCCACCTGGGCTGTTCTAAGAGAAGATCCTGAGTGGGAAGATAAATATGAAAACATTCACTTGATTCAACTGAAATAATGTATATGCTATCAACATGCGGGATTTGCATGTCATATATTTATTTTTCATTTATTATGACTATCAAACACGCCAGAATGTCTCTCTAAGACACCCAAATGTCAGTATTTCTTGTCAGACTTGAGCATGAACCTGCAACAAGGTCACAGGTTTTAGCGCTGCAGCAGCAGACCTGTCTATCACCAGCCATCTGTCCTGTGGAAATGTCCTTGAACAGAGGACTGGAGCCCTACCTGTTCACTCACTGTAAGCAGTCTGGAGTGTCAACTAACAGCCAGAAATGGAAATTATGTAACTTGTAACTGAGTGTTCTGCACCTTTAAAGGACTTGTTTGTGACCACCCATCACTGAGGTATGAGAACTTCACTGGAATGGGCTGATGGAGGACATTTCAGGCCACCGTGTTAACCAGATTAAGTTAGTTTATATTTTGGATTATTAGCTAACAGTCTGCTGTGTTGAGCTCTGGCCAGATGCTGACCTCATCCTGACTTAGCTAGCATGCAGCAGCAGCAGCAGCCGTACTAATCATCCAATCAAGTCACAGAAAGACGAGTCTGTGTTCACTGTTGAAAACAGCTCAGTCTTTGAGAAAAACCCCAACTTTTCCAGCTTGTATTCCCTGCACAGCTCACCACTAGACAGACTGGATGATGTATTAGAGGAGGGTGAGTTGAGGTTGATCTGTAAGGAGGGAAGGTTAAGGGAGATGTAGGGAGAGAAAAGCATCTACTGAGAAAATGATGAAGGGTTTGGATGACAAATGGAAGCCGAGATGAGAAAAATGTCTACTCCCCACTGAAGTCTCCTCATTCATCTGATAAGAGCTGCATACTCTCATGATGAATGGCCGGTGTCATAAGTCACTCCAAGTTTCATATTTTCCTGTCTGAATGATAGGATCGGTCGAGATGTACTGATTGCTGTGGCTTGTTGTTGTTTGTATCCTGTGTATCCTTGGCCTCATTTTACCCTTTCTGTGATTTTGTGATAGCACTTTTAACATTATTCAGCTTAAATAAAAGTCCTCACTTCATAACCTTTCAGCATTTGTAATCCATATGCAGCATTTCCGGGGTCTAAAATTTGGTTTATACAATTTTAATTTTAGTGTTTTAAAATGGAATATTCCATAAGCTGAACACAGCGTCGATAAATTGTTCTCATCTAAAGTTCTTCATGTAGTACCGCTTTTTCCCCCCTGCTGTATAGACCAGGAAAACTATAATCACGCAGAAACAGAACAACCTCCAAACGTGGTGTTTACTTAGGGCCTGTGATAACAAACATCACGTTAACCATAGCAGCACATCATGACGCGCTTCCGTCTGCTGCTTGCTAAATTACCCTGATTGTCATCTTCTCAGGTTTCCTCCTCTGCTCAGAAAAGATAACATCCCTCACTCTATCTGTACTCGAACATCCCCGCTTTCACTATCTCGCCTTTTTCTAAATCCAGTTATCTCTCTGCTCTCATGATGATGATGACCGTTGTCATATCTTTTCAATCTTAACAGAACTGCTTGTTGTTTCCTCTTTCCTTTTTTTGTCAGAATTTAATGATTTCTATTTTTTGCTATGAATCCACAAGTCAGAATTTAGCATGCAGTTACATATTTATGCCATATTTGTCAGTAAGACAGAATAGTTTGTCGTCATCCTTGTGCTCTCTTTGGTTCTTAACTCATAAAGAGGAGTAAAAGGTGTCAAATTGTAATATTGTTTCCAATTGGTGCTTTTTAAATTTCTGTTATTTGTATTGTTAAAGTATTTGATCAAAGGGTAATTTACCTTTCTGATTTCTAATTTAGTGTTCACGTGCAATACAAGATGTAGTAAAATGGTGTTAACTAATGTCATACATACATTCTGATAAGTCATGCCAACAGTGGTTGCAAACATCACATTTCTAAACACCCTCAAATAGTCAGTGGTGCCATGTGTTTTTTGTTGTCCTTGGCATTTTTCGTCTTAATAAGTATCAATTAAGGTAAATATTCACTACAATAACTCCTTCAAAAATTCTTCATTCCTCTAAAGAATCTCCAAGAACATCCCGACCACAAAGGACGTGGAGCCTCTGCTGGAGATCGACGGAGACATCCGCAGCTTTGAAGTGTTCCTCTCCTCCAGGACGCCTGTTCTTACTGCCAGAGATGTGGAGATGTTTCTGCCCTGCACTGTTAACTTGGACCCCAAATTGCGGGAGATCATAGCAGGTCTGTACACACATGGTATATTTTACAGATGGCAGAAAAAAAAACAAAAACCCTGCCATACATAGCATAGTGTTAGTAGATATTTGAGTTGCAATATCCTGTCAGAACAACTTCAGTGCTCTTTGGCAGTCTCCTGTGCTCTCCTGCAGGGATTAGCATTCTTTCAAAAGATATTCCCTCATTTGGTATTTTGATGATAGTGCTGGAGAGTGCAGTCTACCACATCAAAATCTGTTTTATTTTGTTGCAATCTGGGGAAAGGAAAGGGAGCATGAAGGGGATGAACTCTGTTGTTGCCTCTGAAGCTTTCAGCCACATCTCATGGACATCTTCAGCAAACGGACAAGCTCAGTTGGCACGTGTATGATTTAGCTGTTATGATGGGACAAAAAACCCCAAAACTGAATGGTGTACAATAGCATGGAGACACTGAAAACTGTCCTCTATGCAATGTGTCCGGTGCAGTGCCAGCTCATTTGGCAGTGGCATTACTCATAGCATTGTAGCAGGGTTTGCTCTAAAATCGCCCACTGCAGGGGCTCTCAGTAACCCACAGCGTGGGTCTCGTTTCCAAACAATCAAATGTCGACCAGCGCTGTACGATCAGGACAATGCCTTCGCTCCCCGTTTCCAATCTGGCCATAGTGCAGCACCAAATTTCACACTTTGTAGTTACAGTGACGTAATAGTGCATCACTGTTAAACTGTAAGCCAGAGCGGAGTTGTACTTTCGCTACCGTGCGTCAGCGTCCATTCGGCCCGTACAGGAGTGTGGATGACGCCTGGTGTGAAGCTGCTGCATCATAGAGTTATGAGACCACAGAAAACACACACTCGCACACACAGAAAGTCTGTTCCACTGAAACAACTTTGAGTCACGGAGGGCGCAGCTGACAAAGTACTACAACCAAACGCCCCGATCTGTAAGTACAGTACTCTGTTCCTAAAAAGGTGCGTGTAGTGTATGCATCCATGAAACATGTGTTTGTGTTTGTACGTGCTCAAAACTGTGGGCGTTTGTGCCTCCACTCTTATCCACGGCGAAACGGAAGGTGACCAACGCTCCTACCCAGTCATCGAACTCCCTGCGCTCCCCTCCCTGACCAGTTGGTACTTGGTGCCCAGTGTCCTGTGGCCAACCAGTGGGCAGTGCTGTCAGTGATACCCGCCCATGAGCCTGACTCACATCATAAGGCCCCCATTGTGTTCACAGGCTGGATTGGGTCTCACTCAGCGTGTCATTCAGCAGCCACTTGTATAACCAGGAGACATTCTGGTGCCTGCTTCTGTTTCTGGTTCTTCCTTTCTTGCCAGCCGCACAGAGCTACTCTGTTCTGTCTTCGGGCTTATTTAACTTTAATTTGGGAGCTTTAACCAAAGCTCCCTACTTACCTCCTCCACGACTTCTCTCAAAGTCAGAATGGTTCGTGTGAAAGCGGCTGTAGCAAAGCACTTACGGGATGATGTCTATGAGTTCACATGGTCCTCTTTGTTTGTTTACATGGGCGAATTTATTTGACGGGGACAGCAAAGAGCTGCATGTGCCAGAAAACGTCACGTGGCTGGCATATAATCTGGAAAACAGAGAATATCAACACGCCTGCTGTTTGTGAGCAAACAGAGTAATAGGAATCAGTGTGAGAGTGGAATTCACAGTTGAAGGTCTCTGTAATCGTAACATCTGCGCTAATTTTCTTTCCAGTCTGTAGTTGTTTGACTCTCTTCTTACTGGGATAAGGAGAACATGTTCACGAACAATGTTCTTGTTGTATTCCCTGCAGTGCTTTGAGAATCAAAGAATTTTGCCGGCATGTACGTCAGCTGTTTGATATGTAGTTTTTTTCCTCTGAATTCACAACTGTCCAAACTCTCCAGAGATTATGAAATAAAGCGAAATTATTGATGTGTGGGTGGATCTGAAGGGTCTTTATAGTCATCGCCAAGACATGATAATGAGCATCACAGATAAACCCTTCCTCTCTCTCTCACTCTTTCCATTGTACTTCTTCCCTGCCTCTGCCGTCTCTTAGATGTGCGTGCGGCCAGGGAGCAGATGCACATCGGAGGAGTGACCTATCCCACACTGCCCCTCCAAGAGGCAGCGGCCCGTCCCCAGTCAGTTTACACCCAACACTCTGCCGCCTGCTCCCCAGCAGGCTCCTTCACCGGATCCCTGCCTCCTCAGCCACACAGTGCCTACTTCAGTGGAATGACTGGCCCTCAGCACCCTTTCTACAACCGGGTGAGGAAACATGACTTATATCCTGTACCTACTACTCACTCTAAAAGGTGTCTATATGGCCAAATGACAATGCTAACAACCCAAAAATGGCACACAATAGGTGCTTTCAGGCTAAACAGGTCTAAGGACTACCCACTGGGGTGGTCCCATGTGAGAACATACCAATGAGGAATTAGGAAAAATGTAGGCGGAAAGGAAATACAGCAAGGACATAGTGTGATGCTCTTTTAGGTAGTGTTACAAATAGCTGTTTCCTTTAGACAGAAGCTTCTTTCAGCAGCTTGCTGCTGATGTTAGCCTCCAAATCTGATCCTTGACCATTGATAGTCTCCACTAAATCATACTGATTCAGATCTACTTTGGTTGTTGTGATTGTCATTTTCACTGAGTGCAGACTCACACAGCCAATATCAGAGTCCTTCAATCTCTACTAATATTTACTCATTGTTTTTCTTAAGAACTGTGATTGGCTCCTCTGGTCAGAAAGCACCTATTGAAATAAAGATGGATTTCAAAGAGTTACTGGATTTAGCTGCCCAGTCCTTTATTCCTTATCAGTTGACCTACATTGCAGATTTGGACAGTGCCGCATGACCATGATATCCCCCCCCAGCATCCTTTCCTGTTATATGTACACATGCTCATGCTCCTTTATATGATTTTATGATTTTTGTTTTATTTTGTCTTCCTGCCTGCCTTTCCACAATCCTTCTTTCTCCCCTCGTAGCCTTATTTCCCCCATCACGTGTATCACCTGCCACGGCATTTCTCCCACCATGTCCCCTCATCCTCGCGTCCTTCCATTAAACCACCCGGTCAACCGCAAGACACCAGTGGACTTGTAAGTAAAGAAGTTGGGCTAAATGCATTTCACACGTGCTTTCATCTCACCGTAGCACATACACCGTAAAGAAGTGTTAATAGTGTGTTTGACGTTGTTTGACTGGATCGATTGAAAGTTTAAACGCTTTTTACTCTTCTGGTTCACTTTGTTAATAAGTTTATGACATCTGAGCAGTGCTTCCTGGCAGCTAGAAAAGTCTTATTTGATTAGACATACACAGAGTTAAGTTAATAGATTAAATAATTAAACTTGTAAAATTTCAGGCTCAGGACAGCGTGGAGTTTTAGCGCTCAGTGTTTAATGTGCTGTGAAGTCCATTGTGAACCGCAAAGTATGACCTCCTTTCCTTTTTTAATACTTCCTTTTCTGTCGCACACCTCATTTGTCCTGTTAGTGATTCTATATGCTTTAGTTTTAAATTTCTTCATTTCCTCTCAATGATTTTATAACTCCCTGTTTTCACTATCACTGTTCTCATTCACAGTCCAGGTCCTGACCTTAGCGGGGGTATTTCTCTGTTTGTAAAGCCTTACCCTTGCAAATTAAGAAGTTTAAGGTCCTCCCAGTAGGCTGCATGCTTATAACCCCAACCCTCGTTAACACGTCTCCCTGTACAATCCTTCTCTCCATTCTGCACTCCATATCAGGACATTATTGCAGAGGATGCCAGCGAAGCCTTCCACACAAGCCCCATTGACCCCACAATGGTAACCTTACTAATATTAGCGGACGTGTAATACGCACATACAAACTCAACACTAATGCAAAAAACAAAAAAAGTAGTCCTTCATTATCTGCCTGCAGGCCTGATGCTTAAACCTCACATACTGCATGAATAACAGGCATGCCTCGTTGTGCGGCAGGCTACTTATTTTGTTGCAGTGGTTTACAAACGCCAGGAGAACTAAAATAAGCTGTCACGCCTGCTGCGTGCTGCAGACTGCTTAAATACTCATAGTAAGCTGCATCCGGTGTGATTATTACCCCCCACTAAGGAGTGTGCAAGCAATAACACATGTAATTATAACACGCTGAATGAAGTTAATTCTGATTCTGGCACACTGCAATCTCTACTTCTCTTATAAATGGATATTTCACACTGCGAAGTCTTGGTGAAAAGTGTGTGGGATCAAAAATGGTCTGTCTTAAAACGAAAGCCAAAAACACACACTGCCCATTGCTCGTTTTGTGCCCATCATAAGTGATGGGCAGTGTGCAAAAATCAACAGTGGGTTGGATTTTTTTTCTTCTTCTTCTTGTAAATGGATGTAGAGGTCCTGTGAACTTACATCAAGGATGCTTGGAGTTGCACTGAAAAGAAGTGAGCCTCTGCATCCAGATATTCACACATTTGAAGAGAAATCAGCCAGTATTAGAACAATTTGATGATAACGCTACTCGGGAGATTTCTGCTTCACAAAGGCACTTATCAGGCTGCTGCCAGCAAGCATTTAGAGGAGCTGTATGAAAGATTTAAATATAGATTACTGAGTAATGTTCATTCCGTCTAACTCTTATCTGTCTGTATTTTGTGTCTTTAATTTAAAAAAAAAATCCTTTATACCTTCATCAGTCTCTTATATTTTAATACCAATTTTTGTTCCTCGTATCTCCCTTGTGCTCTTTCCTCCTTAGTATAAATTTTCACATTTTCCTTCCCTTTTTTGGTTTGTACTTAATCTCTTCGTGTCGTGCTCATGTGTCCCTGCATTTCTACAAATCTGCAAATGTGTATGTGTACATTTGTGTGTAATTCCTAGTGTGGGGATATATAAGCAGCCCTATCCCAGTGTAATTGCCTAGCTGATGTAAGTGCGAGTATGGATTCCTCTGGCTGCTGGGATTATCATCAGAGCAACTGTTGGGGCTGGCAACACACGTACAGACAGACACACACATATATACTGACAATGAGCCCAGCGCTGGTAGAGCTTATCTCCTTACCAAGACGCTTCCTCCCTCACAGAGCTCTGTTTCCTCTTCCCCATCCTTCTGCCCAGCCCTGAGCTCAGCCCAGCTGTAATTACAGTCTTATCACACACACACTGGGAGGGTTCACACAAACACACACACACGGACACACCCGCAGACATTCATGCTTTCACTCACGCTCTTAGAAGACACGTTCGGTGTCTGAATCAAGGAGCCTTATTCAAGGCCTTCAGTGAATCGAAACTTCTGCTTTTTCTTTGCAGAGTGAGAAACGTCTCATTCTCTAGATGGATCTTTCTTTCTGTCTCTATGTCCTCCGCAGTCCGCTCTGTCTGCAAAGATTATGGCTGTAAAAGCCAGCTGACTCCAGCGAAAACAAAATCTCTTTCTCTGACAATTCTACTTCCAATAGCTTCCTCTTTTCCAGGCCGACAACACTGGCTGGCTAGCTGTCTCCCCTCCTACTGTTTGACAGATAAATGTCTGCACTGTTGTCGTGGTGATGAGTTTAACATGTGTCCTTACAGTCTCTCTGCTTGTCTGTCTAAATTTCTGCCTCCCCGCCTTCTTTTTTCACAGGTACACTCCTGGTTTCACAGTGTTATAAATGTCTGTGTGTATTTTTGTCTGACTTCTTGTCCGTCTGCTTCTTATTTTTTTGTCTCCTGATCAAGCATTTAAAGCCGCTGCCTTACAAATTCAAGCAGGTACACCTTTGGTTTCGATGCTACTTCCATTTCCATCATCCACCTATCTCTGCTTCATCCCTAACACTTGCACCGGTGTACGTTGCATGCTGTAGAAACACGGACTTGTTGCTTTAAAGTCAATGCAAAACACAACTTAACTAGTATAGTTATTAGAGTCACTAACATAGTTTCATTCTAGAGTGTGGATATGATCAGTAGTTAAACTCCCTTAGTGCCAGTCTTCATCCTAGCCATTACTGAAAGTTGGCACCTATTATTGTGTACTGTGTTGTAAGAGCTGCTTAGGTTTTTTGTCTAACAACCACTCACAGTTCGGCTAAGCTCTGCTCTTCTCTCCCTCGAAACCAGAAACAAAGCCAGGGAGCTTAGACTGAAGCCATGTCTTAATAGTGCTAATAGCTGAGTGGAGCGGGAGGAGGGAAGGATGGAGGGGTGAGAGAAAGACAGTGATGGAAAAGAGAGTGATAGGAGGTCAGTGCAGGAGGCTGAGCAGGGAGGAATGTGAAAGGAAGGAAGGAAGGAAGGGAGGGAGGGAGGGAGAGAAGAGGGAGAAGGAAGGAAGAAAGAAAGGAGAACTTTGCTTGTCTCAAAGACGAGCAGAGCCAGAGGGAGAGGGGTGAGTGAGAAAAGGGACGGGAGGAGGGGGGGGTTGGTTGAAGGAGGGTGGATGAGGTTTGTTTGGTCTCCGTGCCAGCGGGTGGCATTTTGGCTGTCTGTGAGGCCTTCACAGACAGCCAGTTGCATCAACAGGCAACTGGTGTTAGTCACATCGAGCTACGTAGCTGCTCATCAGCGGAGGCCGCTTCGGTGTTGGTCGGCTCACAGACTCACAGACTCCATCCCTTAAGTGTTGAGCACACACATTATGCGCTCATATATACACAGAGAAAAAGAATAAGGGAAGGTAACAGCATATTTGGATAGGTTGGCATTTATGTTTACTTTTACACTTACACTGTGTGACTGATAGAAAGAAATACAGTGTGAGGTCGTGGTTTTGCACCTCTGTGTGCCTCGCAGCTAACAGCCCTGCACGTCTGTTTCTCAGGAATTGTTGCTCAGTTTGCCCTAATGAGTGTGTTACGAGTTATGCGTTGCTCTAACAGAATGTGTGCGTGTGTTTGCTCTGGTGACTTTAACTCCATGAAAGCTGTCTTAATATGTTCCAATTATATGTTTATGTGTTTTATTATGTAGGGCTCTCCCGCCATCTTGCTCAGCTCTTTGAACACAGACGCAGTGTGCGAGCGTCTCAGGCAGCTAGAAGGAATCGACCCCACCATGCTGCCTCAGTACACCTCCACCATTAAGAAGGTACGCGTTTAAACTAAAAGAAGTTTATGTGAACACCTCATTTTTTCTTGTTGTCATCTTTGTGTGGCATTCTTTCGATGGTCACATTTATTGCAACATATGAATGCAGTGTTTTTCTTCATGAAGTTCTCGCTACTCTGTGGGCTTTTCTAGGCAATTGCATTGATTCTGTGAGCAAACCAGTCCTTTTTTTTATCCGTTGCAGGCCAATATAAATGGTCGGGTGCTCACGCATTGCAACCTAGATGAGCTGAAGAAAGAGATGGAGATGAACTTTGGTGATTGGCAGCTCTTCAGAGGAATGGTGAGACTAGATTGCTTCATTTAGGTGCCTTTAATGCAATAATATTGTGCAACTCAACATCTTGCTAAATATTGTGTGCATGTTCTCACCATTCTTGTGCGGGTTTTCTCTTGAAGCTCTGGTTTCTCATGCTCCAGAAAAGATGCTAGGTCAGTCTTGCCTTTCTGGGCCTGTGATACTGTTGAAAAAATAGGCTCTAAATCTTACGAGTTTCCTTTCCTGGATAAATAAAGTTGTTTTTTTATTAATTACCCGTTAAACTCTTGTGAACAGAAGTGGTCATATGTAGGCTGACAGGGAAAGCATTAGTCCGCCACAAACAATATCAACTGCCCCTCTGCGACTCTGACGTATACTCAACCATGCCAGGGCCCCGCTGGTGATATTTGTTTCAGTTGTGGTTTGTGCCAGAATCCAGACAATATCACATAATAAGACATCTCGTGTTGTGCTGAGATATTGGGATGGAGATTTTATAATCCGTATTACGAGAAAGGCGCTAGTCAGCCAGCCAGAGGTCTAGTCGGCTCAAATCACTAACACATGTAGCCGGCTCCACTTCATCAAATGTCAGTCTGTGCTCTTAATGCCAAGGCAAGAGCCCCAGATTGGTCGTGTTTTACCGGAGATCCTATGCAGGGCTTGGGTAGAAGCAGCTGGAGAGTGCAGTGGCCTTGCAGCTCCATGTAAAAACCAGTGTTGTGTTGCCAGGATGCAGCTAGCACAGCCATCTGGTTCAAGATTGCTGACTGATATCTGGATGAAGGGAGGGTATTGTCAGGGAGGAGGGGACAGCTGAGTAGATCTACTTAAGGAACAGCTCCCAATTCTGTTCTCACAAGCTTTTGTTGTTGTTGTTGCTGCAGTCTGATGTACTTGTTACATTTAAACACACCAAAAACCAACACGCTAAGTGACTTGTTGATCACATATATTGTCCTGTATTGTTTAAGGTCATAGAACAGCGGCATGCTGAAAGCCAGGCAGCACTTCAGGATGAGTCCCGAGCTGCTAGCGAGCAGGGCAGCAGCGTGCACCTCGGGGAGCCCAGCAGACGCTCAGGGGGAGCCCAGCGCGAAACAGCCGCCTTCAGCCTCAACCTCAGCTTTGAGGAACTCAGCGGCGTGGGTCTGGAGGAGCCTGTGAGACGCAGCAACAACTCACACTGGCCGGTTAGTCTTCCTGTCACGAGCTTGTTATAGAAATATCACAACTGCGGCGTGATCAACCAGTGTGTGAGTGGGCACATTATTTTAACACATGCAGATGTGCAACCGTATTGAAGTTGCTACTTTTAAGCGTAACTGTTATCGTGTTACACTTGGAAATAGTCGGACCCCAAACTGTTGAATGGTCGCTGCACCAAGCCAGTGTGTTGATGACCTCAGCAGTTTCACATAAATGTGGTTTAACCCCAAAAAAAAGAAGAGCACAGCGGAGGAAGCTGACGATGGTCTTGAAATTTGCAGAATTAAAAATACTTAGACACTGCTGCAAACCAAAAGGTGTCAAAGGGCCCCCTATTTGGTATTTTCACCTTTTTGTATTTCCAGTGTGCAAAATGTCTGAGACACATGCAAACGGTCACACGTCGAGTGACACTGCTGCTGTTTCAGATAACCTCCAGTTCCCACTCCACACGCGGTCTTTGCTGGAAACATTCAATTCTCAGATTTAGAATATTTCAGATCTAATGATCAGTTTCAGTTTCAAGTTTCAAAGTTTTCTAGTCATATGCACATTAAAGAAACATGTTTCCCTGTACAGTGAAACTCTTCCTTTGCTGTACACGACAGATGCCAAACAGTATGTAAGAAATACAGTCGAAATATAAGATGTGCAAAAACTAAACTCTACAAATAAAATCAATCTGAGCTACAAAAGCTCATGTACATATTCATGCAGTTTAGAATGCTGCTGTATATGTCTGATTGCACACAGAGTAAATGCTGTTGCACTCTTGTTTTATGCACTCTTAAGTCAATAGCCCAGAACCATAAGGCACTCTGTACTCAGCACATGACAGACTCGGATGAATGTTGCACCCCAACCAAACTTTTTCCTCTTTTTTTCAGGTGGCAAATCACCGCACTTCAAGCATGTCTAGCCTGAATTCCCAGGAATCCTCTAATGACATCTGCAAGCTGACAGACAAGCAGCAGGCTGAGTATCATGATGCCTACAGGGAGTACATCGCTCAGATGGCCCAGCTGGAGATGTCCGGCAGTGGGGGAGAGAGGCCTGTTCAGCCCCACCCTGGACAATTCCTTCAGGCTGCCAGCTCAGAGGACAAAGGGGTGGGTGGACAGTCACAAGTACACTGTCGTGTTTTTGTCACCACATCGCTGATGGCAGAAATAGCTCATTCAAATAAGTCTCTACTGTCATGACTGGAGGAAAGTACCGTGTAGTTAACTTGTGATTTTGAAATGTTGTATTTTGCTGTACTGAGAAATGGCGGGACTCGAAGTCTCAGCTGAGAAAATGGAGACCACTGCTTCTTGCATTTCATCATTATTGGCTTATATTCTTTGTTTGTCTTGGCACCAGAGGCAGAGATAGGAATCCTTTTGTCAGTGGTCTCTCAGAGGTCAGCAGCAGAGGATTCAGTATATTTTTATGTTCTCCTCATTGAAACTTCTTCCCTCTTCTCAGGCCAAGGAAGGATCTGATCAAGACAGCCGCAAGTCTTTCACCAAGAGAAGCTCCAAGAATTCTGATGCCACAGACTTTGCCTCAGGGACCGATGGATTAGACCCCATCAGTGAAGAGGATGAAAAGCTGGATCACAGCTCGTCCTCCAGGACTCCAGGCTCCAAGAAGAAAGGAGCTGGGTCATATTACCACAAGCTGCCCAATGATGAAGACTCGGGCCCAGAAGACTCTGACAACACCACACCTCTCCTCCATAAAGAGGCAAAATTTGGTGCTCTGTCTTCCCACAGCTCCAAGCCAACTGGGCTGCTTGCCAAGCCTGGCTTCCTCACCGAAATCCTCATCGATAAGAAGGACTCGTCCGATTCGGGGATGCGCTCCAGTGAAAGCTCCTCAGACCCATCCCTGGAAGAGGCTGAAGGAGAGACTGGCAGACAGAGAGATGCACTGAAGCCCAGTCTGATTGAACTGGAGCTGGAGGGCTTGGTGAAGAAGAGAGGCCCCCTACCCAGCAGCCTGAGCGGCCTGCAGGATGCCACATTGGCCCGCATGTCCATCTGCTCCGAAGCTCCATCTGAGGCCAGCCTTATGGCCAGCAGCCCAGATGAGGGGTGGCCATCCAGCGGGGTCAGCAACCTCAACCACAGCGCCAGCAACACCACCCTTAATAACAACACAAGCAGCCCCAGCGACACCAACACTAACACCAACAACAGCCATCAGCAGCAGGCTACCATCACAGGCACAGAGTCCGCCTGCTCCAACATCATCTCCCCAGATGTCATCATCATCCCCGGCAGCAGCACTGCCAACACCACGGCAGCCACCATCCACCACAACCAGAACCTGCGAACCATCAGCCTTGGCGACGAGAGGGAGAGCGTCCTCTAAGAAGCCACGTGTTTGTTACACTAAGAAGGGTCATGCGGAGTGTGGTTCTTGATGTTTGTATTGTGTTGCGATGAACTAGCGTAGATGAGTGTTGTGTTGTTAAGGACAAAGTCAAAGAAGAGTTGTAAGGTCTAATAAAGCAGCCACCTTGATTTTTGAAAAGGATAAATCTGATAGTTGATGGTTAAATACCAAAAAATGTTTGTAAGGTCTGTTTGTTTGTCCCGTGTGTTTTTGTCGTTAGTTTGGATTTGCTGTGTGTAGCGACGGTAATGTTACAGTAAAAAATAAAACAAAATAAAGTGTTGCTTATAGAACAGTAGCCATGACTGTGAAGAGAAAACAAGTCTAGTGTTTCTGAGGCATTCGGCCTTCAAAGCATGTTGTGAGGTTGCTAGAATATTTCAGGTAGAACAAAGTGTAGACACTTGTGCTGTTTTCTGTGTGATAGAAATGCATGAACTAGACTGCAAAGCGTCACATGTAAGTGTGTTTTGTGAATCAATAAACATCCTCAGTATGTGGACTCTTGAAATCAGTCTGACGGGGGTTTTCTTTTTTGTTTTCTTCGACTTAACTCAGCTGCTTGTGCAGTACATTATTGGAATTCGCTGGTAAATAGGCCAGAATACGCACATTAAGTCACATTTTTAATAGCTTTCATATTTTACCTAATGATGTGGTGAGGAAAAGCAAATGTCTTCAGTGGTAGGATTCGTATTGACCGATAGATGGCGCACTCTTCATACAAACGTGCTACTGCCTGGTTGTACAGACACCGCCTGTCAGGTTTGAGGACTCTGAACTTCAACACAGTAACTCTTAAAGTGTCCTTTAAGGAGCCGTTTTTATTTCTGGTACTTCTACATTTAACTGTAAATGAGTCTTAACTTTAAGACATGCTTTATTTATAAATAGATTTTTCCTGGTTTGTATAAGAGTGACTGTTTCCACACTTGGAGATTTTTAAGTGTCCCTTGGGGTTATTAAAAAAATAATAATAATAAATAAAATAATCACCTAATGGGAGGCCACAGATTACTTGGCGGGTCAGTGGTATGGAAACATTTGAGATCCTGCAACACGTGACTGTCAGGTCTCACTGCGGGGTCCATCACGTCACCCAACAGCACGCATTAGCCGCCCCCTGCCCCCCTTTCTACCTCAGTCCGCTTTTGATGCCTGCTTTAAAGAACAGTGGACTGCCAAATAACCACGGGTGGCTTTTTAAGGTTTCAACGTGGCCTTTTGATTTTGAACTCCCGTCATCGTTTGACTTGGTTTATAGTTTAATTTCATAGGAATCAAGCTGATAAAGTCCAAACTGCGGACACCGGTGGGGTTTGATTAGTCAAAATCTGGTCTGAATACAGATGCTTCTAGGAAGTTTTGATCTGACTCGTACTTCTGTTTTGCAAAAAGGGGAAAGGCAAGTTAATAGCTCGACTTACGGAATCCAACCCATCACAGACCTATAGTTTCACCTCTTTCCCACAATTGTCTACCATGTTAAAAAACAATAGATCCTCGGCTTCTGGCTCTCACAACCTAAACCAGTTAATCCCTTTTACATTCAGCGGCATGTGAGAAAGTAAGAATGCAGTCAGTGCGTCCTCAGTAAGCTTTTATGCAACCGTGCCTCCAGGTCGTGTTTGCCTTGGAGAAGTGTTGACGCTGTGTTTTAAGACTATTATAGGTCACATACTGCAGGTCTGATAAGGACACTCTGTACGATTAGTTTTTCACGCATCTCAGATGTTTTCTTTACATCCAACCTAAAGCCAACACAGATAACCTCAGCTTGTTCTGTATCTGACTAGATCATTTTACGCACTGGTTTAATCTCCTGAACAAACAAACAAAAACCCACCACATTTACCCCCAACCCGAAGTGGTTCTTCCCCCAAATGACACATATCCAAATGGCGTTTTTGATTTATTTTGTATAAAAAGGTACAATTTACATTACTTTTATAAAAAGTTTCAGCATAATTAAGTACAACATTACACTTTTGCAGAAGTTTGAAATTCCTGCAACTATACAAGATAAACTCCCGATGAGAGTTCACAAGGTTTCATTCTTTTCATTTTAACTTTTTTTTTTTTTTAAACAACGTCCAGTCCTTCATGTGCCAACAATTCTGACAAGACTAAACTTTTTACAGTAACTAACCAAGCTGTCTATTTACGTTCCCACCTCCGCAAAAAAAGCGAAGACTTCAACAAGGAGGAGAAGGACAGGAGGGGGGGTGAAGAGGGAGGAAGAGGGATGGGGTGAAGTCGGTGGTGGTGGTGGGGTGGAGGATAATCCTTGTGACAATCTCGTTTTTCCTCCCGCTGTCGGGAATATAACGCGCCTTCCATTTCCAGAAAGGACCCACAAATAATAATAATAAAAAAGTCTTAAGTTAAATAATAATGAAGTGTCCAAACAGAAAACACATCACATAAAGATTGTCCCATAATAAGCAAAAGTCTCTTGATTTCAGCGTCAGAAGAGGAGGAAAAAAAATCCAGGCCTGGAGGACAGAGGTTGGAGGTGAGGGAAGGGAGAGAGAGAAGGGGGTGGGGGGGAGAGAAGTCCTGCTCCCCAGGTCCTGTGTGTGTTTTTACGTCTTGACCAAACACCTGCAAAAGATTGAGAAAGAGAGGCGTGTTTAGAAAATGCAAACAGGGCAGAGATCCGGACAGACTGGCGCCAGGGAGGAAGCCGCAGTTTTTAACATTTAACCAAACACTCCCAATACTAAGCAAACCCTGCGCTCCAGATGTACACACACAGAAAGAGAGAGAGGGAAAGGAGAGGGCGCACGCACACACAGGCAGACACACACACACACACACACTTCTCGCACAACTTCAGCCTACAATCTGGGGAAGAATCAGCGTAATTGCCGCTCAGCTGGCGCCTACCCACTTCTTGTACCAATTATGTGCAGACATCGTAGTAGCAGTAATCCAAACAGCCATTATTTTCCTGTTGCAGATGCTCTTCATTATAGACACAAGAGGGTATAATACAACCCTGACGATTGCTACTTATATACAGTAAACCAAGCAGCCTGGAGCGAATACCTTGCCACTAAACTCCAGCGCGAAATATCAGTCTGCTACGTCTTTCCACACAGCAGATGAGACACGAAATAGTTCGATCAATCTGTGACACACTAAAGTCTCGCAGAAGCCAGTGATGTGATCTTTAATTTTGTTTCAGATGAGCCTTGTAACTAATAATAATAATAGTAATAATAATAATAATAATAATAAAAATGTACCCAAGTCGTGCTTGCCATAACAGACGCCCCAGTGTTGCATCGCATTCTCATACAAAAACATTAGTGGGACCATTACAGCAACGTGAGACGACATTCGCGGTGGAACAAATGGATGGGTAAATGGTAATTCAAGCCCATTCTGCTCCAGCAGACTGGGAGACAGGCTGTAGCGGAGCCTAAAAGCCCTGGACAGAATGCAGCAGCAGACATGAGGACAGCCTACTTACCGCTTTAACGATGCAGAGTCCGGCTGTCATCTGTCATCAGCTCTGATGGCAACTCCGGGGACTGAAAACAAACAAACAAACCGACCAAATGTTAATTCTTTAAGCAGTATCCGAATGATGTGTCTGGCGTTTGCAATAGTGTTATGTAGGTCAAATCTCTTCCTCATCTGATTCTGAACAAAAGGAGGAAAAAAATATATAACATGCCATTTCCCCCCCTCCTCCTTTCCAACAAGCCATTTTGTGCGAGTTACGCATAGGCTACAAAGGCGCACTGCTTATGCGCGCACACGAAAAAAAGAAAAAAAAAATCCACCAAATCTTTCTCTCACAACACTCTGGACTGTCGCTTTTCAATTAGGATACGCGCTCAGCTACAGTGTAATTACCTGTAATGACAAGATGCTGATATCTGTGTTGAGGGTGGTCAAAGGAGTCCTGGACGGAGTCTGCCCCGGCCGGGAAGGGTGATGCAGGCTGGTTAGTGCGACACTGGAGTCCAGCGCAATCTGCAGGTCCAGGATGTAGTCGATGACATGCTGCAGGATTTCCATCTTGCTGACGTTCTTGTTCTGGGGGATGCTGGGCACCAGCTCCTTCAGCTTGGAGTAGCAGTCGTTCATGTTGTACAGCAGGCTGAGCGGGTCATCCACCGGGGTCTTGCTCCGAGAGATTCCCAAGGAGTGCTCTGATAAATTCACGCTGTTTTTCCGGAAGGATCGCACGGGGCTTATTGCTTTCATTTTTGTAAGTGTTGAGCGAGAGGGTTTGCTTGTGTCGGATGTCTTGCTTCTATTAAGTCCTGTGATTTGCCAGACGATCTGCGATCAGACTGGATTACCTAGCTGTCAGTGTGGTTTATATAGCCAGTAGGCTGGGCATGCGGCAAGGGCGGGCCAAACGCGCTGATTGGGAGCTGCTAACATGTCACTCAACTTCCTTTATACCCTCTATTGGCGCTTCTCATTCAAACCCCACCCCCTTTCCACCAGGTTACCAGTGGCAACGCATGTTGGAGGCGGAACCCAGAGGGCGCTTCAGCAGCTCCGGTGGGCAATTTGGAAAATTAAGCCCTTACCTGTTTCTGATCAAGAAAATTAATGATTCTCATGGATGTCAGTTGACAACGGCAAGGCGCGAGCACCTTTGCCTGCACGTTTTAAATTTGACCCCATAGATTTGCGATGGGCGTCGAGCTTCAGTGGGTTTAGAAAGGTGTATTTAAATTCAACATAAAAAAATAAATAAAGGAGATCTTTTCAAGAGTTTATCTGCTAATCCTATTTACGGAACACCATCAAAGTCCTCATCAGCCAGCACTTATTTTTCCTTCTTGCATCAGCGCATTCAGCTGTGGATTTGAAGTTGTGGAGCAGTGATGATAGTGACCGTGTCAGGCGCGCCTGAGGACTCTTAATTCACACCAGCCCGGACCGGCGTGAAGGCAGGTTCCTGCATGAAGGAGAACAATAACCTTAAAGTGGAGAACTGAAACAGCTACCAACAGAAAGAAATGTTCAGACCAGTCAAAGTTTTTTCTTTCTTTCCTTTAATTGTTTTGTTTGTTTTTACGCACGAGGAAACGTACCCATGTGCACGAAAGATTATGGATGTTTGTTTTGTTTTGGTGGCAGAAATATACAGTTTAACTAACTAACGCACCTAATACCTGATTAAAATGTATTCACTGTATTCACTGACGCCAAGAGTCTGTAAAATATATCACAATAAAGTGCGTGTGTGCGTTAGACATGATGCGCGACAGTTGCAATCAGAGGGAAAACCATCAGTCGATTTACTTCAGCGACTTTTCCCCACAGTTGTATTAAACTGTAGTAATCCAAAGCATCGTGTTTAGACCACTTTCACGTTGGAGATGTGTCTTTAATAAAGACCCAGTGCACTTCGGCACAGCAGAGTGCAAATGTAGCTTTTACATCCACACACGTGAAGAGGCGATTAACTACAATTGACACTTTAATGTTTTCTGAATGAGTCATTTGTTAGCAGGAATTACACGCTTCATTCTTCGGCTGGAGGTGATGGGGGCTGCTTAATACTGCACTAAGTAATTGCCCCCAGGGGCAGCTGAATGTGATGTGCGCGATTTTGGCACTGTGGATCAAATTCGCTCTAGATGACGCGTTTCAGTGTACTTTTAAAAAGACGACGAAGCGGTCAGCGTTCGTATTTTCAGTTTATTGAAATATAGGCCTAGTAATTTGGCAAGGCAATTTGGTTGAAAGGATTAATCAAAGAAAACCCCAGAAGTCAAAAGAATCCGCTTTCTACAGCTTAATGGACCACAAGAGAAGCATTTCAGGGGTGGATCCTGATGAAAAAGCCCAAGAAGGCTGTTCACCCATGGCAAAGAAAGACGCTCTAGTCTATAATAGTAGAAGCTATGCAAAGGGTTTGAGTCCTGAAATTCTCATAAAAATATATATAAATATATATATAAATATATATATCAAAGAAATGTTTCCGGGATTTCACAAAAACCGGAGGAAACACCATCTGTGCCATTGTTTTGCGCGTGGTTCAGTTCACGGACAGCTTCTCCTTCAGCTGTCTGACGAGCCTGATTTTTTTTTATTCATTTCTAATATAATCTGGAACTCCTGCAGTCTGCGTCCACATCTGGTGCAATAGGATTTTTCCATTTCTCCCCTTCATCCTTTCGCTCCCACAGCTGTGTACATTTCGCTCTGCGCCTCTGACTGATGCCTGACAGACAGGTGATGAATTGGCGCAAGAGCACGTCGGTACAAAGCCGAGCGAATCACCGGCAGCAGCAGCAGCCGCAGCCTCACCCTGCCTTCACTCTTCCCTGTTTCTCCTTTCTCTCCTCTCTCTCTCCCTCTCTCTCCGTCTTTGGAGCAGACTCTCTGGCGCCGGCGCCGTGACGTCACCCCATTCACAGCAGCCCTCGAGCCAGCCCTCCCGGCGCCGCCGAGGCGGTTTCCATAGAGACGGGGTTTCGGGGATGTCAGTCAGAGGTGTTTCTCAGCTGATCGAGCCGGGGCCCGAACCAGGGAAGCGTTAACACCGGGGACGGGTTTGAGTCTCCGGAGGAGTCTGCTTTGGTGGTGGTGCTTCGAGGGACCAGCGGATTATCTCATTACAAATCTTAAAGAAGAAGAAGAAAATACCACTAAAGGAATGTGACCAAAGCCTCTGTAGTATGTAGAAGAAAGTCTTGTAACCCCGCAGCCATGCTGAAACACATCTGGACCCTTATTTGGGCGGTTATTTTAAAGCATTATCTAAAATAGCCCATTTTTAAATTTCTGTATCCAAATGCATGAATCACCAATCAAATCTGATTTTAAAAACTATATCTGTCTATCTATATAGTTATATAGATCTATAATATCTGTCTTTAAAACAAAGTTCAATTGGAGATTCTTCGAGTGCCGTGTCCGCTCCTATGATGCCTCTAGTGTGACTAAGTAGCCTACATTTACTCGCTAATGGAGGATAAGCTTACAGGTCCGTATTTATTTGATGCTACTTCTGCTACATCCCAACCCGCAGGGAACTACTGTGGACATACTTTTACTCCATTAGGCTATATTTATCTGACATCTATAGTCACTAGTTTAAGGATTAAGATTTTCCACAGGAACATTAAAGCCAAAGATAGATTAAAACCCAAGTGAATATAAAATAGCTTGATTAATCTTCATCTTGTAACAGATGAATCACTCATAATGATCCACGGATGCCGCTAAATAAGAACACTTGCATATTTTATGGAGTATGAATATGCTTCTTACTTTCCTAAGACTTCATGCATGCTGTGACTGTTTCAGTGCATGATTGGAGATTTTAATTTCTTTGTTTTATTTCTGAGTGTCATTATGAAATTAATTCTTTTTGTCTTTTCATTTGCACCAAACTTTATATTGTTAATGGTAACAAACGGTCAGCATCTTCTTTCTGTTTTCTGTGATTAGGTGTGGGTGTGTGGGAAGAAACCAACTGCAGGCCTATGTTCAACTATGTTTGGATTGATTTATTTTTAATTGCAAAACCTAACCAGTCTTTTTTCTTTTACTTTAAAGTAATCTGTCTCTTTTCTACTATGAAGCTCATACTTATTTCCATATGTGGCTGTATGTCCTGTTCTGTACCACAGTGTCAGAGTTCATGCATCACCTTGCGAAAAGCAGGGAAAGAACCTGCACAAAAGTTTGTGAGCGCACAG
The DNA here is from genome assembly GCF_018398535.1 of Haplochromis burtoni. Lineage (NCBI taxonomy): Eukaryota > Metazoa > Chordata > Actinopteri > Cichliformes > Cichlidae > Haplochromis > Haplochromis burtoni. The sequence continues at coordinate 523,886 of NW_024582699.1, read as the reverse complement.
TCAGACTTTTAGAAACATGCCTCTGGGACTCCAGCAGTACTGCAAAACGTTTCCCAATTTTTTCTAAAGTAACACAGTGTTGTAACTCAGAGAGATAATCCAATCTGAGCGAACAGAATAGTAAAAAATAAAAAATAATAATAATGAAAAAAAATCCTCAATAACCAACTCTCTTTCAAATATCAAGGGAAGGATCAGAAAGTAACGTTCAGCACCCAAAGCGGAGTCGGGCGCTCTACAGCCCGACTGTGCTCCGGTGAACTTGTTGATCCTCCTCCCCTCTCCCTACCTAACTCTCAAGGTAAAAAGATGAAGCTGCCTCTAAACGATGTGCCGATCGTCTCCTGGTGCCAATACTTTAATTACGGGAAACGCAAAGAAATGAACTTTTTGGTCGACCCTGCTGCATGCAGTGAATCACAGTGGAGGCTATCAAAGTGTCCTCCCCGTGCGCCTAAAAGTTAACCCGAACGGCGACTGGTCTTCAGTTCTCATAATAACAGCAGAAATACTACTAATAATAATACTAGTAATAATAATAATACCAATTACAATAAATTAAAACAAGAAAAATAGGAGAAAATGTTATAATATCCCTCTACGGCTGATGTTATCGACCCCAGCCGTGTGATGGAGAGGGTTAAAAGCGGAGAGGAGAAAACACCGATGATTAAAAAGCTTTTTTTTCTCAATGGTTATTTAAACTCGTAATTTCTCAAATGTGGGTTTGATCGTACAAACCGCGCGCTCTCTTTCTTTCCTAACACTGAATTCCTCCTGCAATTCCGAGTCCTCCGACGTGACAACAGCCGAGTACACCGCAAGTAACACTTTGCTCTCCACCGTCCCTCAGTACCGAGCGGTCTCCCCTTCGACATTCTTCTTCGTAGGGCTGCCACGCGCCTGTCGCGTGGAGGAGTGTACACATCAAACAGTGGTGCAGTGACTCTTTAAGCAGCGTCTATTCTGCAGGGCGGGGTTTGCTAAAATAGGCCCACACCCCCAAACACTGATGTGATGCGGTGGGGTGAAGCGTGATCAGCCCCCGAGTCACCTCTAGCACGGTAAAGGCTTTCTTTTACATTTATCGCAGCTGAACTGCAGACTACGATCAGGCTCATCGTCAAGTAATCTGCAAATTAGCTTTTCAGTAAACCCGTTAATCAATAATAAGACAACAGCAGCTTACAAAAACCACCATTGGGATTTTTTGTTGGTATTTTTGCTCAAGAGCCGACACAGATTTACTCATTATCAAAAGAGCTGTTGAATCATTTTCTTTCAAATTCATCGGACTCATTGTTTTATCTCAGTGCAGTAGAATAACTAAAAGGTTATGTGAGACACGCTAAGTTGTCAGCCCACATTTGTGACTTGATTATGTGAAATACTGATATGTTTGATTTTTTTTTTTAAGATCAGAGAGACTGTTGCATTGATTTAACTGGCAGCTGACTAAAATCCTCCATCCTGTTGCTTTCCTTGTCTTCCAGTTCACCTCCTGCCCGTCTTTTAGTCTGTCCTGTGGTCCAGATGGGACTCTCTCTGCTCTCTGAGCAACGGCCATGCCTGGCTTTACTGTAACGTGAGAGGCTGTGGCCGCATCACATGCAAGCACTGGGAGAGATCTTGGCCAGATTGGTCTGGGAGACAAAGGCCGTGGCTGTCCAAGTGCCTTCCAGGCTGGTGGTGGAGTGGCCACTCCAAGCCTCCCTGGAGGCCGGCCTTCCTCTTCTGCTTCTCCCCAACGCACAGCTGGCTGCAGGAGAAAAAGTGGAGGATGGAGATGGACAGTTGAGCTGCAGCAATATGATGTGCATTATGCTACCACTTACATCTATAGTTTAAACCGTTCAAGCAACTAGTTGTGTAAAGTTAGAACTCCACTTATTTTCTGCTGAACCGCTCGGCTTCTTTGGACAGAGAAACAACCACCAACCAGTTGGCAGTGTGAAAAAGTTGGCTGCAGTTTAACTTTTAGGCAATATTGCCCGTTGGCATACAATCACACGCTAACATTGCTGTGTCGCCCACCTATCACTGCGGTACAGCTGTCACTGCAGCTAGCAGTCTGCACCCCCGTAATCAGATATCTGCATATCTCCACTTTCACACAGGGAGTATGACAGTGTGGGTTCTAGTAGAATATTGTTAAAAGATGATTGTGGAAATGAGATTTTTTCTTAATGCAGCTGGGAGAAGAGAGGTGAGCTGGTGTGTGAGTGGAAATTAGGAGTTGGGATTGCTTATCTGTCACAGCTACAGGCATGTGACAAAAATGTTTTTTTAAGTCAGCGTTAAGGTGTGGCGTTAATGACCACTAGTCAGTTACTGTTAGGATGTGACAGGTGCAGGAACAGTGTAATATCATTGTGTTCGTCATTTTTAAACTGATGAAGTTTGGGGCTGTTTCAATCCCAGGGTTCAGTTTGTCAGGTTCCTCTATTCCAAGGGGAATTGAGAATGTATATGAGACGTGAAACTAGGTTCTGATACCACCTAGCCCTCAGACTTCTTGGATTCTGTGGTAATGCGGTTGTGCGTGCTCGTCTCGAAGATGATATGTGTCAAAAAAGCCATTTTGGTTAAATAAGCTTTAGCCTTGCATAAGCGGTCCCCTATTTTCATTCACGACACCAAATTTCAGTAAAGTTATTACTGCCGTTTTGCAAGACATTCCAGGAACTAGAGCAATCTCTTCACAGGGACCATTTCTAATAGCATACAGAGAGCTGTATCATATCATTTTTCCTCAGCAGACCTTAAGAGTTCAAGAGTTCAATTTGTTTTTTCTTTATGGATTGCAAAAGCAAGTCTTTGAATCTTTGGAAACATGCTGAAGCAATGTGCATGAGCATGCAAGAGAAAAGCCAGTTAAAGTTTAAAGGGGTTTGTTGAAATAAGTCTAGAAGCAAAACAAAACTGGAGCAAACCATTAAGAAATGGATTTGGCATCTGAGCTGCAGCTGTTAACATTTTGGGCCAGGAAGCACATCATTAACGAAAAAAACCCCAACAACTAAACTAAACTAAAAATAATACAATAACACAAAATGTAAAAAAATCTTGCCACGATTAAAGCTGAAAGATCTTTACTGAACCATGTAGGGTCATGTTGGTACAAAATTGTTCTAAAATTGTTCATTTTTAATCCTTTCAATAAAAAAGACAATCAGCTGTAAAAGACCTACAAGGATCTTTAGCTGGAGAGGATGCTAGATTTGTCTGGGACATGTACGTTACTTTACCACAATATTTAACCATGAAGAGCATATTTAGAACCTTAATTTGCTTGGTTTATTCTCAGACCACCACATGCACATAAACTCTACAAAAATGTTTCTTTTTTTAGTTAAAAGAAACACATCATAGCTGGAGTCACGTTTGTGTTCAATACACTGGGCCAAGCAACCAAAAAATTGATTTATATCTTTAATTCCACGTAAACTATTCAAACAAAAAAGACATATCTACCTTTTCTTATGTGTCAGCAATCTTTGTTTTTTTTTTTTCCAAATTTAAAAACCTCCAAAAACTTAACATTTCCACAAGACATCACAGACATGGTGAAACAGTATGATCCAGCTCTGGGGACAATCAGCAGGATTTACGTCTTTACTGCCGTGTCTCTGGATTTGTAGATCACCCCTCTGCTTTTCAGCTCTCTCACTGGAGGTAGTCTGCCAGTCACTGAAACTGCATATACACCTGGCTTGAAGTTGCCTATTCTCTGCCATTTAGCCACCCAGCTATCTTCAGGACTCATCATGGCGATCACACCATCAAACGAGGAACTTGTGCATTCATACACCATCTCTCGGTTCCCCTTCATCTGGAGGTATGACTCACAGTTGTCACAGCCATCATATTCAAACTGGTCAATGGTCTTCACTAACGAACAAAGCAGACAGGCTCTCAGGTGGCGCAGGTCTTTGGGGACTGTTTCTAATGCCATTATGTTCGGACGAAATAATTGAACAAACACTAAACAATCACGCCGACTAATATTATGATGATTTATATCTTTAAGGTACACGACCTTATGCTTGACTGCTGCGACACACTCCGACAGGAACACAAGAAGAAAACATTTCGGACTGACTTCTGTCTTTTGCAGAACTCTGTTTCCTTCAGCTGTATCTCTTAGTTGCAGCAAAGCCCACTTCCTTCTAACCACAGTCATCTTGCTCTTACTCAATCTTTATCTATTTATACAGCAGAGAAGGAAGAGAGAGTTAATGTAGGAAACACACTTATTTCTGTAAAAACAGGTCAGCCCTGTTTGATACATTACATGCTCCTATACATTCACTGACCACCGGTACATCACCATAAATACATTTTGAAAGGATGTTGTAGACTATGTGTTCATATTTGCAATGGACCTGTGTACCCCACCTCTCACCCCATGCCACCTTCTCATGCCATTAAAGTGATGTTAATTGCTGTTTGCATTTTGTTGTCTTAAAAGTTGTTCGTTTTAAAGCTGCTACGGAGAATTACATCATATGGAATGTAGTGGCTCCATCGTGTAGTGGTTAACACCTTCTTCAAAAATCCCTAATTTCCTAATTTGCAACCTGGAGGGCAGACAAAACGTACCAATTCCAAAAAGTGCAGTACCTCGAATGGCCACTTGACTCTGGCTCCAAAAGTGAGTTATTCGACTCCCACTTACAGACTCGTCTAGGACACTAACAAAATTCTCTGTTAAATGATAAATGGCTTGTTTTGAGGGTAAGAAATGCCAGTAGTAATGATGCTAAACTGCAGGTAATAAACCCAAAAGTTACAAACCAGTAGATGATGTCATGATGGCTCTATCTGTAATACAGTTGTGGTTAGAAGTTCATCATGGGCATGAATGTTATGGTAATTTTAGGATTTTAATGATTTCTTTCAGCCTTTTCTAGGGTGGAATTATTCTATAGCATCCATCTTTAATGACTTTAAAAACAAGAATTAGGTGCACAAGTTTGGATTCATTCTGGATCTTCTCTACTATACACAGGGTCATACAGTATACATACAGGCTCAAATATATACACACACCCACACTAATATTTTGTCAAATGTCCTTTGACAAGTTGCACTTCAATCAGATGCTTTTTGTAGCCATCATCAAGCTTATGGCATAATTCTGGCTGGATATTTGATCACTCTTCTTGGCAGAATTGGTAGAGTTCATTTAAATTAGCTGGATTCCTGCCACAGACGCAGCTTTTAAGCGTAATGCACAGATCTGAGGTTAGAGCTTTGGGAGGTCAGCTTAATGTTAGCCTGCTTTATCATTTTCAAAACCAGTCTTGATGTGTTTGGGATCATTGACCTGTTGGTACAGCCAAGTCTCAACCATCTAGCTGTTGCGTTAAGGTGAAGATGAAGGTTGTCCTTTAACCTTCCCGTTGTTCTGAGCATTGATCAATCCAATTAGTGGTGTCAAACAAATCCTTTTTATGCTGGCAAAGCCAAAGTATCAGTTTTAGCCAGTCATGATCTTTAAGGAGAAATGAATAGGCCTTGACAAGTCAAAAGACATTTTAGCATGTTTAGCATAATTTATTAAAAGATTTAAGAATGTATGTGTGAGATAATCTGACTCGAGCGTCAAGGAAGGTGGCAGGTAAGCAGACTCAGCAGACATTTTGGGTTCCCAGAGATAGGCAATTTATTCACAGTTACCTCCATCATATGCAAAACTCCCCCAAAAACAAACCCAAAACCACACAGCTTTAGTAACCCAACTCTTCTCTCCTTCCTCTGAATCAGCAGAGACTGACTACATATAGGGCTATCAATTTCCCTTCAGTTAGTCTAGCCAGTACCACTAGCTTGAGCTGAGGAATCTAAAACTAAACACAAATGACTGAGAATTACATAAAGCTCACCACTTGTCTGATTAACACATTTATGCAACTAAATTGCTCTCTATAAGAAAAAATATTCAACAAGTCCCGCTGTATCCCGAAACAAACAAAAGGAAGCATTCCTATGGTAAAAGAAACCCCTCCTCTTGGTTTAACCTGCTGATGTCAAACATGACATCATCAGTACTTTAAAAATCAGGAAATGCTGAGCGGGCCTTTCCTCACACCTGACCTACATGAAGACTGAAAACAAAAAACAACGTGAGTATGCACAAATTTTGCAACATAATAAAATATAAAGCAACATGTAACTGAGTATTTGCTTTAATTTGCCGAATGTTTGGTTTGCTGGCAATATAATGCTTACACAAACAAACCCGGGATAGTAAGTGCTGCAATGTTACTTTGACAATAACAAATCATAGCGAATAAATATATAGAGAGAATAATGTGCAAAAAGTCCCTTCTGGGACAAGTGGAGAGTATTTCAACCGCTCATCCACTTTGTCACAGTATGTATATGTTTGAGGCAGTTATATTGTGGTACCGTTGGCTCATAATTGTTCACATACTTTGATAAAACAGTGTGAACAATGCTGTAGACAACACATGGGAAAAAATGTGGTGAATGCTTTTGGACACATCTTGGATTCACATGACTCGTGCTTGTGTTCGCCACTCATATTGGTATCTGACGCTTTGATTTAAGATTTGTAGAGATGCTTAAAGAAAGCAGACGTCAGCTCTGTTAAACATCTGTCTGCAGGGCTGTGGACTTGTGGTCGTGGGTCCCCGTGTTGTAGTGGGTTGCTGACGTTGTCTTGTCATGCCTCACATGCAGATTTGCTGCTGTAAGCACACCGAAGTGGTCAGGTGGATCATTGAGAGCCAGTGCTTTTAACTGATCACAACAACAAAGGTTCTCACAGCCCTAATCCTCTTTGGCTCTTATCTCTCACCCCTCCTCACCCGTCACCCATCTCATCGGCTCACACAGGATCAGACCTACCAGCGGACTTTCTCATGCCTTTCTCTTTTGGTGTACTCTTAATATCCCCATCACTTTCTCTCTCTCTCTCTCTTTCCTCTTAGATTATCTATCTCGCGACGCTGACGCCGTCTTCGCCTTTTTTAAAAAATTCTTTTTTCTCTCTTTCACTTGCACAATTTTATCGCTTCTTTCCCACCAAGTGCATCTAGGTCTTAAAGGACCCTCTTTACCCTTTGACTAACAAAAGCTGAGTCACTTTTGAAATGAAGAGCAAAGTCTTTGAATGACACTCGCTAAGCCCCATTTGAAGAGAAGTTTCAGTCTCTTATCAACAATAGCTTCACCCCTGTGTGTCGACTATGATCAAGCATAAGGCGTTTCATTCAGGACGGTGGGAAACTAACCAAAAAAAGCAGCCGAGAGAAAGCGTTTGAAGGAGAACTTCCTTAAGCTGTGGCATCTTTACGTCTTTGTGATGTAATTACATTAAATCCTCAAAAAACCTGCTGTGTTTCACATTGCCGCTAGTTTTTACTTCCTCTATATGACAAGCTCCAGCACAGCTAGTCCCAGCCAACAGGTTAATGTGGCCATTTACTTTTATCTCAGCAGAATGAATCAACCTTTAAAGGCTATTACTGTTATTAAAAATGCCCCAGAGGGAGCAGCTATGGCTTGTGTATTTCCAGGGTTTGTGTATGTGTTGCAGTTAGGTTTAGATTATTGGGACTTATTGGAGTAACAAGCTAATGGAATTAAGGTGCTGGATTTCATGCACCGTTGCCAAGATTCAGCATTAAAAGGATGTGTGCTGAATAAATAGTGCTTTAAGTAGATGAGATTCCGACACGGCAGAGATTCGCTTGTCAGAGCAGCATTGTTTGCTTGGCTCCTGAGCCAGTGAAACTGTCAAGTGTGCTGCTGGCCACGGATAGATGGATGGATGGAGGTTTCAGAAAGCGGATTTCTCTTCTCAAAGTGCATTTTTAGACGCTGAAGTTGACAAACTCTTCAAATGCTGAGAGGAAAGAAACTTTTCCTTTCGCATTTAGCTTTCAGAACGCAAAGGCACGAAGCGGCTCTGAAAGGAACTGCTGGAAGCACACCTAAAGACACCAACACCCTCCATAGACGAGCAAAGGTTTCTATACAGATCTATATTTGCCAGCTAATTACATACATGAAAAGCAGAATCAAAACGAAATCCAAATATTTACCAAAATAAACTCGTGTTTTGTTTCATTTCTCCGTCAGCTGTGCCAGAACAGAGTCCTCTCCATTACAGATAATTCATCTGATGTTTGTGTTTGTTGGTGGATTAGCTGGGAGGCGTTGCTGTTGGCCCAGGCTGTAAAACGCTCTCATCTGTATTTTAATGGACTAAGAAGCAGTGGGAGGATGTGGCTCCGTGCCACAATTTCACAGTGAAAGAGAGGATCGTATGTAGCAGGTAATCTATTTGTGAGAGTGTTTTATCCGTATAAATGGAATTAGTGGCTGGTTTGACGACACATTAAAAAGGCAACGTTGAGTTCGTGTGCGTGCGCGCCTCTGTGCTTGGGGAGCCATATTTGATCGACCCTAATTGGGATTTCAGTGCAAAAATCTGTCTTTGCTTTAATGATGCTCTGGATGCGATGGAAAATCCCCCCCCCAAAAAAAAAGAATACAAAAAAACAAAGGCATTGAAATCAGAGTGCACCTAGACTAAAGTAAAAGTGGAATCATTAAATTGTAGATGGATGTATGAAGTACCGCTGGCTGCAGGATGCACTTTTGAAGGCTTATCACAGAAAAAGCTCTAAATTTAATTAAGAAAAAACCCACCAGTCCACACCAGTTTCACAATAAGATGAAGCAATTGCGCAGAGAACCTGTAGCTGTTTTCTTTCCCAGCGAGTGTTTTAAAGCAAATTGACAGCATGCGAGTATCACACAAAGTCATGCATACACAAATACACACACGGAGCTTGCAGATGGTAGGGTCTCTCCTACCCGGCTCTTTGTAGCCCTTTCACAGTTTGAGAGGAGGAAGAGAAGCCTTGTCTTTTATCATGCTCTGAACGCAGCAGTGTTGACATTGGGATGGCACCTAATTAGGTTAGGCCCAGCACAGCATGCATGGTTAACTAGGCTGGCCTAGGCCTCAGGCTCCACAGATCCCAAGGTGACTGGCACACTACAGCGGGAATAATACCTTGGTCTACTAATGTACTTTTAACATTATCCATCTTCTAAAAATATTACGGCAATAAATACTCATGGACACAGTTATTCTTCATGCCCTTCTGCAATTAGAGGGAAACACTCAAGAAAGCACAAAAGTTTGCTCTAGCAGTTACAGTTCCTCTTAAAAAATATTTGCATGAAACAGCTGCTAAACTTTCTCTTTTTTCTGCTATCATTAGGGTCTTCTTTTTAGCTCTTCAAGCAGTAATAACAGCTGAAAGTAGCTGTGAGAATATCAGATTATAAACGCACCAATTAGTGGCCACTTCAAAATAAAACTGCTCTGGATCATAGTACTGTAGAGAAAGAACCGTTTACCTTAGAGCTCTGATCTTATGTTTGGGAAAGGCAGATGAAAAGTCTTGTGATTGTAGTTAATATTTGCAAGACAAAGTCTCTGAGAACAATTTGCAGAGGTATGGTGTCAGGTTGTTCAGTAGGGCTTTTTGAAAGCATGTGGTGTTTATAGACTAAGACATTTCATTTTAAAGCCTTTCGTATTTCCTATCGACCAATGACGGAGGACCAAGCAGGGTTGCGAGAGCCTGACAGTAGCTCTGTTTGGGTTTAGTTTCACAGTTGTTTTACTTCCCCCAAGGGGCTGTGCTTTGTAGCTTCATTAACAGTTTCCTTGCGTGGAATCCCCTTCTCTGATTCTATTTCCGCTTTATCGCCTTTTATGCCTCATTAAAGTGAGATGGTCAAGCTGGAAAGGGGATGTGAGCTGAAAAAGAGGATATGGTGTCTGGGAGTATCCTGTGTTCCTGCTGACATGTGACACTGGTGATTTAAAAGTGACACACTTTGACTCATTTCTGTTTCAGCGTCAGCCCTGACAGAGATGGCGATCTCTGTGTAGTGCGAAACTGGCAAGAGAACATCTTGGCCACTTAAGGTCACATTAGCTCCTCACAGGTGTGAGAGAATCAAATGAGATCATTTGAATGTCTGAGAGTGGCTACGGAGAGGAGAGTGTCTGGGCTGCTTGTAACGAAAGACAGAAGGCGAGTGCTGCAAAAGGAGGAGGAGGGAGAGTAATAGGAAGAGAACAGGAGGGAAGGAGGAGGGGGTGTCCGGTCATGCTCAAGCCCGGCGTCTTTGAGAGAGAAGAGGGGAAAGACACTGGAAGAAAGAGGGGGAAAAAGAAAGGAGAACGCTTTGCAAGCCACCCAGGCTTCATTACCATGTCAATCTGAAGAGAGAGAGATAGAGAGGGAGAAACAGGCCGGCCAGGGCCCAGCAGTGGGGCCGGATCCATATGGTGCTGCCGGCTCTGGAATGAATAGTGAATGGAGCGGCTGGGCGCTGGGCTGCTGGAATCTGCCTCCAAGCCTTTGTGAACAGGATGACCAAAGACAAGAGGGAGCTCTGCAGATGGCCCGGGCTATAAATAGGTAGCTAGTCTATCTCCGTGCTGTCACTCTTCTTGTCTATCTGCCTCTCAGCTTCCCCTCACACCACCCCACATGCTGCCAGGCCCCTGGACACCACTAAACCCAGGAAATAAAAGCCTATGGTTGCATGCCTGTACGACAGGGCCACCGGCCCGGGAATCTAAGTAGCGCAGCCGCCCCTCTCTTCAAACATTTATCATTCAGATTTGTTAAAGATACAGGAGAGGTGCGGGACACGCTGTGTGGCGAAGTGTGTGAGTGCGGTCTAAAAGAGAGAGTTGCTAAGTTGCTCAAACACAAGCTGGGGAAGGCAGTGAGATTGAGCAGTTGTGTTTTCTGTCCAAACTTCTCGCAGATGGACTTTAAAGTGAGTGATAAATCCATGTCCAGATTGAGGGTCCTTTTGTCATTAAACTAAGCCTTAGCACTGCTGTCCATCTGGCTCTGCGAATGTGTATGCGCATGTTTGGCTGTGTCTGTGTGTGTTTGTGTGTGCATGTGTGTGCACACTGGACATGATCCGGTACTGGGAAGAGCACTACAAGCGTTCCTTTTAGAGTCTTGCTGACTGTAGCGCACTATAGGCTAGCCTTCTGCTCTAACATCGTACATTTTCTTTCTTTTCTCTGTCATGAACACACACACACACACACACACACACACACACACACACACACACACACACACACAC
>NW_024582699.1:507205-512694 GCF_018398535.1 Haplochromis burtoni | reverse complement strand
ACTTTACCCCCCAGTTCTTGTAAACACATCTCTAAGCCGGCATGTGCTTCGTCTGTAACAGCCCCAGACTCTGAGGTGCCTGATCCGTGAGCCAAAGATAATTGTTAGGAGTGATGGAGCTCAGAACCAGACCTGTGGAGACAGAGCAAGAGATGACGTGTGTGTGTGTGTATGTGTGTGAGAGAGAGAGAGAGAGAGAGCAAAAAGTAACCCACACACACAAACACAAGTGGCCTGGATGGCTTACGTCTGGACCACACAGAGCAAAAGGCATCCGTCAGGCTGGTGTTTCATAAAAGCTATGGCGTCAAGGCTGGGTGGCACCAAAGTAAGAGAACGACAGAGAAATAAAGACAGAGAGAGAGAAGCAGACACACACAGACAGACATACAGTCAACCAGAAAGAGCTCTTTCCAAATTCAGCAGGTTTCTGTAGCATCCAATGGGCTGCGGTGTTCCAAGTTTTATTGTTTTGTCCAGTTGGAGTTGCATACCAGCTGCTGGCTCTATGTACTGTATGTGTGTGCGTGTATTTGTGCATAATGACTGCGCTCTAAACAACCTTCTGACATGTAATGGCTCTCTTGTGGTGAAAGCAGCCAGGTGCTCACCGCAGGCGACACTACCGGGTCAGCTGATGATGTGAGACACAGACTTGACTTGATGACATCATCGTCCTCCTTCTCATATGTGTGTGCGAGTGTGTTTGCAGTGTGAAAACTAAGACATTAAATCTACCGAGAATATTAAAAAACTGCATTTTGGAAACAAGAATTTTTCCAAAAGCTAACTAACAGATAATTTCATTTTTTTCTGATATGCATACATAAAAAATAGCTTCACGATATCTTGAAGCATTTCATATTTCCACCCCTTCTGAAGAGTAAATGCTTTGGAAACAATGTTCTGCCCCTAATAGTACTGTTTTATGTCTAAATTAAACATTTAGAGATGGAACAATAAATATTTTAAGACAGAAAATGAGAATAAATGCCTTGTTAAGACATTTTTTGCCTCATTTTCCCCCTCTTTTTTTTATGGCGAAAAACTCCTTCCCAGTAGAGGCCCTCCATCTGTTTAAACTCCCGCAGACACTTTGTATCTGTGTCTTTACTCCTAGAAGATGGTAGAAGAAAAGAGACAGATGAACTCGTGTTATTATCCTGCCAGACAGTCAGATGTGCTGCTGCTGTAAAAAAATAAAATACAGCATTTATCAGCTGCAGCAAGTTTCTTATTTTTGTTCACGGCAACAGCCAGTATCCATCATCGTGGTGGTGTGTTGTGTCACAACAACCCAGAGGTTGTTAAACGCCCGCCACTAATGCTGCGGCGTTCATCTCGGAGAATGTGCTATTATCAAGCATGCTCTGTGCAGACGGACAAAAATATCTACGCTGTGGCGCCATGACATCACAGACGCTCCCTTTGGGTGGGGAAAAAGTCATGTAATTGCAATATGCTCTATCATTAGAAGGGCACGGTGTCATTATATTACATGAGTTATTGTAAGGATTAAAAAAAAGAAACCCAAAACAAGCCCACGTTCTTCTCCTGCTTCGGCCTCATGTTACTGCTGCTACTGCAGGTGTTTTCTGCTTCCTGTCTGTATAGCTGCTAAAAGCTTTGACTTCCCAGCTGGCCGGCGTGTGATTCAGCTCACCTCCGTGCTGTTCGGGCTTTAGGCTTCTGAGGGACTTAGTAGGTTTAGACCAACGCAAACAGGAGACCACTACAGAGGGAGGGCGGGATGAAGAAGTTAGAAGGAGCTGCGAGAAACGAGACAGATGGGGTAGGGATCAAGGCCCCGTGTCCCTCTGTCCCTCTCTCGACTTGTCTTCTGTTTCTGGTTCAGGTCTTTCAGCCATTATGTGGGGCCGGATGACAACCAGGCTGTGAGCTCCTCTAATTATGACTACAGATGTCCTCTTACTGCTTCTCTTAAACTGTTATTATAATACCACGTCTATGATACTATGACATTCTGCTTCTAAGAATTAAAAAAATAATAATTTCACACTACTTTGGGCATGAAGGATTTTACCCAGAGAGCCTAATCTGGCACCCTGCCTTTCCCATGACCCCCCCAGCCCCCTCCCCTCTTCCCCACCACCACCGGCACATGCACACAGAAAGCACCAGAAAATGACAGACAGTGAGACAGAAGTTGTTTTTATCTTTTTCCTTTTTCTCCCTCTCTTCTGCATATGGTCATCCGTTCTGCCTGTCTATCTGTCTGTCTGTCATTACAGTAAATCAGAGGGCTCTTCGGGCTTTATCCGAGCGTCCTTCTGGCTGGGACGGCTGCAGCAGATGTTGGAGCCTGGGACAAAATGGATTTCCCCCCGCCGAGAGCAGCTTTTCTTGCCCTCCTTAATGGAGGCTCCTTGAAATGCTAATGCCCCACCATTAGTATAGTGGTGGTCTAGCATAGTGATGGTGGGAAAAAAGGGAGAGACCGCGATCCTGACTGAAAAACCTTTGTGACTGGACAACCCCTGGAAAAATCAACTGTGCCGATCCAGATGGACAAACGTCCAGTGGAGGTGCGAGAGAGAGAGAGAGAGAGAGAGAGAGAGAGAGAGAGAGGAGAGAGAGAAGAGAAGAGAAGAGAGAGAGAGAGAGAGAGAGGAGAGAGAGAGAGAGAGAGAGAGAGAGAGAGAGAGAGAGAGAGAGAGAGAGAGAGAGAGAGAGAGAGAGAGAGAGAGAGAGAGAGAGAGAGAGAGAAAGAAGGCGCTTGATATCCATCTCACACACACACAGCTGGGTCCGTGTGATGGCATCCTCAATCCACCCCCCCCCCCCCCCCCCCAAACCTCATCCATCCCTTCCTCAAAGTTCAGCTCCAAAGAGGGATAATGATAATCGTGCATATAAAGAGAGCGATAAAAGAACCAATTTCTGCTTTGCACCAAGCGTTTAAAGGATCAGGGAACGATTTTGAAATTAGGAGGCTTAACTTGTTGAGGACATTTCACAATGAGCTGGTGCTTACTGTTATCGGAGGAATCAAACGGCGAAAGGCAAAGCTGCTTTGCTGAGTGGCGTGTACCACGTTTTTTCACCCCTACGAGCATGGACGAGGATGAACGCAGCAGTTGGGGAAATGCATTTTTTCTATTTGTGCAAAGAGGCAGCTCAGTAAAAGATAAAATCGGCTTGCAGGTGTGAGGGAGGCAAAACCTGACGTGGCCTCTTTGGTCAGAATATCAAAATATGAGGCTGGCTTCATATTTTTATTGAAAAGTGTGACTTGAAACTATGCAGTGACTTCTGTGGAGTATCTAAAGCTAGATGAGGATTTTTGCTCTCCTGCTATTTCTTGCTTAAACCCCCCCCCACCCCGCCCCTTCTTCCCTTACACACACACTTGCAGATTTATCGCTCTGGACACTCTTGTCCCTGTCAGCAGCTGGCGGGCTGAGTCTTGCTTGAGCTTGTGTGTGTATGAATGCATGTGCACAAATGTGTGTGCACATAACCCAAGTAAAGCCTGCTGCTCTGCTCTGCTGTGCTGGCCAGGCCATGTGGCCACTTTAAAGCTCCTTTCTGAGAGGCCTGTGAAGTTGTTAAGGAGCTCCACTACACTGGCAGTTGGCTCTGGGAATCCCTCTGCCAGCTGTAGCCTGCACACACACACACACACCCCTCCCTGCTTCACTTCCCTCTCTCTGTCTCTCATGTTCCCCCTCTCATGCTTACACTTGCTCCGTTTTTCTGTGTTCGCCGCCGTCGCCGTCCTCTCTTTCTGTCTGTATTTGTTTGTTGCCTACTCTCTGTTTTTCGTGCTCCCTTTCTCCCTCCCTCTCTTTCGCTCTCTCTGTTTCCCTCACTCTGTCTGTTCCTCGTTCTGACCGCGGTATCTGCATAATCTATGTAGTGAAACATCATTGCGGACCTTCTGTCTCTTCTGGCACCGGTCCGGCTGCACATGTTTTCTCCTGTATACCTGCTCAGATCGCTGGAAATGCACTTTGGCAACCGACATGGAGCCACATGTGGCAATGATGGCTGTTTAGAAGAAAAAAAAAAAGATGGTTTTGAAAGTGGGTTTGGAAAAAAAAAAGGGTCCACAGCAAATAGTTTGTATCACTAACTCTGCGAAAAATGAAAGTTAAATATTTCTTCATCATGCCTTCACTTTACCGTTGCTGTGATTATTCCTGTGTCAGTCTAGCTCGCTCTCTCTGACTTTTTTTTTTTTTGTCACTGGCTCCCTCACACTAGAAGGCTGCATCTCTCTCTGAATCTGGCTGACCTTTCATCGAGAGCAGAGAGCAGGTGCACCTGTGTCCCGTTCCCTGGCTCATACTCCCAAGGTCTGCAGTGCACATCTGCTTGAGTGCTCTTGCTTGTACACACAAGGAGGACATTTGCTTGTATTGTCATCAACTCCATTTGCAGTGGAAGTCCCCGGCTGCAGGGTTATGGATGAATCACAGAAGAAGGCCAGCGCCTCCGATATTTATTCACTGATCTGCTGATATTCACCGTGAGCGATTTTATCCTGAAAGAATGACACAGCACCTACTTTTAGTTAAGGTTTAGCTTTAATGGTAAGGATCTTCTTTGCTGCCATACAGCTGAGTCACCACGCATGTCACATGACTTTAGATTAGCTCACTCACTATCAGCTTTGAAGAAAGTGCAGATGATTTCGACCTCAGTTTTTGCACGTTTACCTTGAAAAATTTGGTGTGAGGCTTAGCAGGTGCAGATTTAAAGTAGATTTGCTCACTTGCTTAACTTGAAGACTCGATTCTTGATTAAGGAATATGGTCAGATTAAACTATTTTATATTAGACAGCGTCTCGCCTCTAATTATCAGCTGACAGACAAGGTTTGGAGCTCCTGTTGACTCTCCTCTCCTCTCCTCTCCTCTCCCCAACTTTTCCTTTCTCCAGAGACGACCATGCAAGCTGGCGTCCTTTCACTCCACAGATGTCTCTGTTCCTATAGGGCTCTCGCTGCGAGGAGATGTGTTGGCAATCCTGTGAAACACACCTAACACACGTGCCTGGGTACACACACACACATACACTCACAGATGCTCACACACACACACACACTCGCAGAAACACCCAAACACACGGTGTGATACTGCTGTTGTCGCCGCTGGAGTCGATGTCTGTGAAGACTCTCATCTTCACTCCCTCACTCTCTTGTTCCTTCCTTTTCCTGTGTGTCGCTGTTCAAAAGAGCGACAGGAAAAAAGTGAAGAGAAGAAGGTGTGTGTGTGTGTGTGTGTGTGTGTGTGTGTACACACAACATATCCTGTGTGACAACCTGGCGTAGCCTAGATCCGCCAGAGCTCTCAAGTCAGGTGTGAGAAGGTTGTCACCACATACCTGAAGCTCGCAGGATTAACACCTGTTATGAGCTCGAGTGTGTCATGTATGTTTGTCAATGAGCATCTCACTGCATTCATTGGGATTCTTTTTTTTTTTTTTTTTTTTGTGTCGCTGTTCAAAAGAGCGACAGGAAAAAAG